>NC_061493.1:10902142-11030438 GCF_022539355.2 Hippoglossus stenolepis
GAGCGCCCGTGTGTGAGAAGGTGTTAAGTATGCGGCGTGTGTGTGTGCGTGACGGAGTGAACGGGTGTTTTTGAGTGAACGTGTGTGTGTTTGCTTGCTGATTGCTTGCGCGGGTGGTGAAGGTCACGGATTTAATCAAGCTACATGTCACTCGTCCCAGAAAGGCTGTAAATTATTACACTCGCACACACACACACACTTACACACGCCTTCTCAACGCTGTGGTTAACCTGCAGGTAGAGGAATTTTAAAAGTGGCCTAAAAGTAGTGTGATTTCTCACTGTGGAGGTAAGTTGCTCCACCTGGACGCTGTGCTCACTCGCTTGCATACAGACAGTATTTTTAGGAAAATCATTCATCATCGGGGAGCAAAGTCCACTAGCACAATCCCCAAAAGACTTGAGAGAACACTGGAAAAGGAATGAGTGTGTGTAGGTGTGAAATAGAGAGAAAGAAAGAAAGGAAGGAAAGAAAGAAAGAAAGAAAGAAAAGGGAGTGGTAATTCTCAAAGGGTTTGTGCTCTCTTTTCTCCTTGCTGTCAACTTCCAAGGTAATGGGTGCCTATGTGTTGTGCTGGTGTGTGTGTGTGTGTGTGTGTGTGTGTGTGTGTGTGTGTGTGTGTGTGTGTGTGTGTGTGTGTGTGTGTGTGTGTGTGTGTGTGTGTGTGTGTGTGTGTGTGTGTGTGTGTGTGTTTCTCTTGGCTGGGTTGTGCGAGCAGGGTGGAAAAAAAGCAGCTTTTCTCCGGAGACATTTCATCCGGAGAGTCCTGGCGCTGGGTGCAGGCCTGCCACAGAGGCACAAAGGACCCCGGTGCTGAGAGGACAGACAGGACGCCCCATGCCAGGCCTGGCGTCCGAACAACTGCCCAATCAAAAAACTTTGTTCAAGAATGGGAGCTTGGCCTCCCCGAGTGGAGCTTCCTTCTCTTGTTCTTCTGTTTTCCACTCTGCTTTTCCACCTCGTTCTCACTCCAGTTTTTCTTTCTCTCTCAAAGTCCCCCCTTTCCCCCTTCTCTCCTTCGCTCTCTCTCCCACTTTTCTAGCCCTTTTTTCTCTCTCGAGCTACTCCCAGTGTCTGCCCCATGGGAAATGTGTTACTTGACTTGGTTCCCTTATGATTAATGATTTACCGTAGATATGAAAAAGGGACAAGAAGGCTGAGGAAGTGAGACAGTGCTCACATAAACATACACTCACAGAGGAGAGGAAAAGTTTAGTCGCAAAAGCTCCTGTACGTTGTAAAATTGTGAGCTAACTCTAAATTTGCATCATCTTCAGTGTAACAGTTGACTGTGTAGGGTGTGTGTGTGAATGTGTGAGATGTGAGTGCATGTGTTTCTTCTAAAGACAAAGAGTGGCCTCAGATCCAGTGTCTTATTAAATATTCATCCGGTCACCAGAGAGACTCAGTGTATTTATGCCAATCGATAGCTCTTAGATATGATATAGTACTGCTACTCAAGACACACCCTCAGTCACCACGCACTGATTGAGAAGGGAACAGCCCAACTGTCTCCTATGGGGAAACGCTGTACACTCGGAGATGACTGACTGCTGCTCTATTTCTAGTCTTTTCTGTTGTTTTCAGTGTCGCAACAACTGATTATATTCTTTAACCATTTATAAAATGACTCACAATAATTAAATAAGCCCATAATCATTTCCCAAACTACAAGGATATCTGCTTAAAGCACTACTAATCCCTATATGTATATTAACAGTGGGTCAAATGTTATGTAAGGGGTACGTCGTACTGATGAACACAGAAGGAATTTTCACCAGATTTTGGGGTTTATATGCATCTTCTGCCTCATTGCTATTCTCAGTGCTGCTTCTGGTTATATTATATACACCAACACTGCAAAGCTGAGGATTTCTGGGACAAAAAACAAGCAAGAGCCGCATATTGTCACATTTCTGAAACTCAGAATTTTTTTCCATATTTCATTAGTTTGACGATGATCAAAATTATGGTCGACTCCTCCAACGTTCTGAAATGACTGACAGATTGTTATACGCACTTCTCTTTCTCACTTTCTTTCATCAGCTAGGATTAATTACATAGCATGAAATGAATGTGATGTGTTAGAACAAACCTCTCCAGAGAAGTGGGCCAAAATTAACTGCAATGGGAGGAACACAATGTCTCCTACACACATGGACACACACACACACACACACACACACACACAAGCAGGCACCTACTTACAAATGCAGCCTTTACGCTAATTCAAATAAGGGGTCATCTATAGGTATGGTACGAAAAGAGTGTGATGTTTCATATTGGCGTACACTACGAAATCACGCTGTTGTGAAATCTGTAGCATGTCCTGTGATGAGCTGCGTGTACGTGTGACTGAAAGGTTACATCCCCCTAAATAACATTTTGGAGCTGCTTGTATAAATGACAGAAGCTGCTGACTGTACAGGGTTCAGCTCAGGGAATGCATTTTCCCTTTGCATGAGAAAAGGCCTGTGCAGATTCTCACACGAGTGCACGCACATAGAAACACAAACATCACATTCTCAGTTGAAGTTTTAAATATATTCAGCCAGACAGCTGCATGCTTACACAACATCTGCAACAGCTGCACTTCTCTGAAACCAACATTTCCTTGGACTTTCGCTGTGAACTTTGTCTTCTGCTCCACATGTCTTTAAAACATTCTTTCTGGTTCTTCTACTGATTGTTTTGTTCTCTTGCTTTCTGCCACACTTGGTCCAGGTCAAACATTGGCTCCCCTTCGGCTTTACCATAAAGGGCAGAAAGAGGAGACAACTCGTGTGTGTGTGTGTGTGTTTGTGTTTATGTTTGTGGATGGGTGCGGGTGGTATACCGTGAGGGTGAAAGTTTGTGTGTGTATGCACGTGTGTGTCCTTCTTAGAGGGAAGTTGTGTAAAGCTTGCTGGCCCAGGGGAGATGAGCTCCATAATGGTCACCATGGCAACAGGCTTTCAAGATGGAACCCTTCTAGTACCCCTCGAGTGCCACAGCTCCAGGAGCACAGAGCGGCTTGTTTGAGTGTGAGTATGCGTGCGTGCGTGCGTGCGTGCGTGCGTGCGTGTGTGTGTGTGTGCGTGCGTGCGTGCGTGTGTGTGTGTTAGTGTTAGTTGAGGCCAACTACTTAAAAATTGATACATCAAGCGTCACTGGAGAAATCTGACGAGATTGAATGTGACGTCCTTTACGGCCACCGGGGTTGCATACGCACAACGTATGTGTGTGTGTGTTTTTACTTGTGTGTTTGTACTTGTGTGTACATGCCCGTGAAACATGCTTTTGGTCGAATTGACATGTTTTCATGCTGAACAAACGTATGTGCCAAGTAAAAAGAAAACACACATCTAGGTACGAACAAGTCATTGTGTGTTATATGGTGCTTTACTGAATATTGGTGTGTGAACAGGACATGAGACTTTATCATCTGAGAGTGTTTGTGTCGCCAACAATATCCCTTCTTAATAAGTGGAAGTAATGTGGTGGTGTGTGTGTGTGGTGAGGATCTTTTTGTAGAGAGCAAAGTATGAAATGCATTTGTGTGTGTGTGTGTGTGTGTGTGTGCGTGTGTGCGTGCGTATGTTTGTGAGGAATAGAGATGTCAGCACCGGGCTCCAGCCCCCTGCTGAGATCCTCTAATCCCTAATCGGAGTTCATAACAACCTTTAACACCATAATATTCACCATAACTACTAATCCTGTGACGCGCGTGCACACACACACACACACACACACACACACACACACACACACACACACACACACACACACACACACACGTACACGCACACCTTCTATCCTGTAAAAATAGTGTGTAACTCTCGAGTTTGCAAGGATGCTGCAACCATCCGACCAATACACAACAAACTGGAACCATCAACAAAACTCTGAAATAAATCATGTCAATCTTTTGTTTTAGCACATTTTTAGGGGACACTTGACATAAAAGTCAACCAACCATATCTGTTACATAATTATTTCCCAATGCTTATACCCCAGAGGATTGAACTGATGTTTCACTCAAAGACAAATGACAAAGTCATGTAAATGAAAGTATTTAGAATTAAATAGAAAATGTGAATGTTAAAATTATTGCTAAAACAACCATTTAAATTGCACTGAAGGGCTTCTTGCCATATTGTGTGTTGTAAATGCAAGTTTGCAAATGCAATTTGATTATAATAGACACCAATCTACTGGGAACAAACAGTATTCATGATTTTCAGTGCTGCAATTGAGTTGGTGCTCACTGGTACAGAACGTCAGCACTTTGGGCGTCTGCCTTCCAAAGAGATTCAGTGGAATACAACCAAACGTCAACTTACTTAAATTTAACAACTGATTCCAATGTCTGTAAAGATGAAATAATTAAAGATTCCCTATTTCCACTAGAATTGCATTTCTGTCATTTAAGGGCAGTGAAGTATAGTTTATACCAGGTAAGGAAGCTATGGACCACACTGCCTCCTGAACAATTAAAGGCATGTATAGGTATTTAACTGTATTATTACAGTTAATATCACATGCTCAGAATATTTCATTAATATTTGTGCAGATTTGTTCCATGTGTTGACATAGCCTGCCAGAAATGATTATCAGTGATGACATGTATTGTCAAATGAAAGGTGGTTATTATTTAGCTGAAAGAATTTTAATTACTAGCTTTTTAAAATTACATTGTTTTGTGTTTGTGTCTGCGCATTATCAAATGATTGAATCATGGCCTGGTGGTTATTTTACCCTAGTTCATCGACTGCTAGTCATCATATTCGAGATAAAGCAAGAAACAGTGATATCTATGGGATAAATATCAAATCATATTCTGAAACTGAAAAAATGGCTTTGAAAGGTTGAAACTCTGCGTTTGGAAGCTTGAAATAATAAACAAGGTTTTGTATTATTGAAACTAATGTTTTAATAGGAAGAAAATAATTTTAAATCTCTGCAAACAATATTTTGTACTTGAGTTTTTCTTCTTCAAAACTGCAGCATTGCTTTTGCAGTGTTTCTCCAACACGTTTCAAATTTCTCACTGTTCTTCCGCTGTGCCTCAGTTTGTTTCCCAGGTTTGAAACCTTGTAAATTGTCATTTGAAAACTGGAGCACGTAAGTTGGAAAAAAGTTCTGAAATGTTGAAACTAGAGCATTGAAAGAGTGGATATTTATTTTAAAACTTTGCGGTTGCACACCTGAACTCCTGTCTTGTTATTTCAGAGTTGAGTTTACAACACCAGCTTTTCAGATAAGCCCATAAATTTGCAATCTTTCAAATCAAAAGTGATTTTCGACAGTGTCAAAAACTGTGATGTATTCTGTAAAAACAGACCCTGTAAAGATTTCTGCCTGAAAGAGCCTTATTGTAGAGAGTGAGAAGCAGGATCACTTGGCTGCAGAGTGGATGAGAGATACAAGCTGTGTCCACACGGAAGACGTAGGCCTCCGTGATTGACATCTCAGGACAGAACCTCACTGTGTTTATGGTATCTTATGACTTCTCTGACCGGCACACACACACACACACACACACACACACACACACACACACACACACACACACACACACACACACACACACACACGGTCAGACCGGATATGAATTGGTTTGTGATGTCCAGTACATGAAGCACATGAGTACACTCTGGCTGCTCTCTGATCTACTCTCTGTTCTCGGGATACCAGCCAATTACTGAGAGCAGCCAAGGAGAACTATGGGACGACACGCCCCCCCTCCCCCTCATTCTGTCCTTCTCTGTCTTTCTCTGTCTTGCTGTTTTTCTCTCTGTCTGTCTCCGTCCCCGTCCCCCATCTGTGTCTAGTTCTATTTTTCTGACTCTGTCCTCTTTCTGTGTGTATCTCTCTCGTTCTCTCTCTGACCATCCCTACTTTATTTGTGTGTGTGTGTGTGTGTGTGTGTGTGTGTGTGTGTGTGAGAGAGAGAGAGAGAGTCTCTCTTTGTATGTGTGTCTTATTTCCCAGTAGGCTGTCTGTCATACATTGACCCTGACCTTCTGCAGAGCCCCTGCACAAATATTTACTCTCTCGCTGACAGGCACACACACACATACACAAACCCCTCCAAAAAAAAAAAAAAAGTCACAGGGATAGATTTCTCAATTTCAGTGGAATTAAAGCAAATACACATCTACACAGACACACACTTCTCTATAGTGGTAATTCAAGTTGATGGCTCACTAATTTTGAGCCAGTGTTGTTATACTGCAGTCTAAAAACAAATTAAATAGATACCAGGTGCATGTGTGTGTTCTGTGTGAACGGGGTCATGGGCGAGGGACAGAAAGACAGACAGGGAGAGAGAGAAATACCATGACAGGCCTATAGAAGGAGTCTGTTGGGAGTTAGCTGCACAGACTGAATGACTAATTCTTCTGTCTATTTTGCCATCAAGACAAAAGGCCAAAAGAATACAAAGATCCACCATCTACTTTTGAATATAACCAGCCACACCAAAATACAAAGCAAAAGCATACACACACACAGCTTTTATCTTTCTTTATAAGTGCACACACACTGTCGCTCTCTCTAGACACATATATCTTAAACAGCTTCCTTAAAACCCAATCTGCAGAGTTTTAACACACTATAATCACCCTCCCTTCAGATCCGTGTCTGTCCCCAGATACACTCCAGCACACACACACACACACACGTATACACACTTTGTGCCACACACACCAGTAAACGTGCCCGCATCGGCCGGCCCCGTGACCAACAAAGTGTGTGTAGGAGGAGCGCTGCACCGCCTTTCCTCAGCCACGTTATTTTCAGTTCATCACTCTCAATAATTCATTCTCACAGGCGGAGTTGGATAGGAGAGCCCCATGCCTTTTTTCTCTATGTCACTCACGCGCACACACACACTCACACACAGAGATTTTGTCTATTTGCGTTGTCATTAATCTCAGCGTACAGTGATCAACTTCATCATTGTGTTGTGAGTTCGCAGGAGAAGCTCACAGCCGCGTCGTAGTCAGTTTTATAAAGAACAAACACACAACGCACAAAGGAAACGCTAAGAAAGAGAATGCTGGAGATCGCTGCCCCGCTCAGAGTCATGTCAAAACAGATCTGCACGCATTCCTCAATAGGTGTCCTCAAGTGCCATCTCCCACCTGACAGATACAGCGCCCATTCAGCGCAACGTAGGAAATCAAGGTTGTCACATACAGAGGAGTCCCCTCTTGGGAAAATTGCCACTGCACGTTCCTTTTGTTTTCCTTTAGTGCTCTCCATAAAAATGCTTGGGACCACACAAGCTTTTCATCAAATAAATATCGACCAAACAATTCGATCTATGGGCAGATGTTCTCATGAAGCAGCTTTAAGACGCAGTGACACTCACGGACCTCAGTGATGATGTTAGTCGTCTGCGACATGTTATCTTTGTCCTCATTTGACATTTGAATAATCCCAGGCTAGTTCAGGAGTTCTAAGCAGCATCTTTTTTCTGCGAGTTCTAAGCTGATTTATTTTTTATTTATTTCACTATATACCAACATTTGTGTTTCTTCTTAAAGGAATTTGCAGATAATTATATCCTTTGAAAGTCAAACAGGATGTGAAGATCTGTGCTGGATGTTTGTGTGCAGAATGTAATATTTATGATTGTGAGACGGAGGATTTCTTTTTTTCCTACACATATTGAATCAGTTGGATGCTAAGGGTACTAAAGTGCTGTAATTGCTTCTGCAGTCAGCTTCACCTGCTGACCATGTTGATCATGTGGTTTACTAACTAAACACGCTAAAATACAATATCTAAATTCCTGTAATGTGCAGAGCACCAACCTGCTCCTGTCTCTTTCATCTCATCTTTGCCTCATGTCTCTGCAGCTATCATACAAATATTCAATTTATACCTGAAATACTGCAGCAACTGGTCTAAATCAACATATTTTTATAAAAAAAACAATCTGTTGCATCACTCATCAGGCTCCGTGTAACCTCGTTTATTCACATTTTCTGAAACGTTCCCCTTGGCTTTAGAATAATAGTGCAGCGGGTCGGCAAATGAAAGCAGCAACAAAGTGGACTTTGACTGTGACTATATCCGTGCATCGTGTTTGTAGCTGAGCAGTAACATAATAACTATGCAACAGCGGCCCAATCAGTCTGACAGGCCAATCGTACATCTGGAAGCCATCCATAAACCAGAAAGAAAGAGAGGGAGGGGCCGGAGGGGAAGGGGTCAATGGCTGCTTTCCTGTTCCTGTGCCTGCACGCCTCCTCCGCTCCTCCGGCTCACGCACTCACCTCTCCTGATCCTGAATGGAGCAAAAACTCAACACGAATCCAACACTAAATGTTGAGATTATACCGACTTTCCCAGGAGTGCACACGTGTTTATCACTAACTGGAACACAACAGCATCTGAAACGCAGCCAATTAATGACAACTGTACCCAGAGGAGACACACTCTGCCCTCTCCACCTCTCTCCTAGCTCTCTCCTGCGTCTGTCTGTGGGGAATAGTGCTAAATAAAGATGTTGAAGAGTTGAAACATGCGTTAACAGTTACTCAGTCCTTGGCCTGCTTTTTCCTCGTTTTCTCTGCGGGTTTGTTCACACAGCACAACCCACTGCACCAGACTCCACCGAGCTACATGAGGTCCCGTCTTCCCAAACCGTCTTGATGTCCGTGGGTTTCACGGTGGCCAATGCTTCAGTGGTGCAAACGCCAAAGGTGGCTTTTGGCAACTCAGGTTATGTCTGGCGAGTGATCGGCCACAGTGAGAGGGGAGCTGCTGGGAGGCTTTGCGTGAATAGACATTATCTGGGTCAGCGCTGTGTGGGTATGTAGACGGGGACTATGGTGTGCTGAGGATATAGCCAGAGCGCCTAAGCCTTTGTGATTTTGTGTGTCATTTATTCAAACACAAAAGAGAGGAGATGAGAAAGAGGGAGAGGGAAATGGATGGAGTATGAGAGAGTGGAGATAAAGGCGAATAAAGGAGAAATGAAGGCAAAGGTGGCTGTCATTATCCAAATGAATGAAGAGGGAAGCCAGACAAGCAGAGCAGCAGAACGACAGACACACACAGACAGGTAGAGGGACAGATGACTGGCCTTTACTTGGCCCATTTATCCGTTTGTCCTTTAAGAACATCTGTCTAGTAATAACACCCCGCTGCCTAACACTTCCACAGCTTACTGCCCTAATGCCTGCAGCATTGGACCGACCAACTCACACACACATACACGCACATGTTGTGAGGACCGTATACACACAAAAGTCTCTTAACTTGCTGTCTAAACCCTTCTGTTCACCGCCCACTCCTTCTTACCCACACCTTTGTGCTCTCAAGCTCCCCGAGCTGCCACCAAGAGAAGAGCAAAGAAATGAGAGAAGTGTGTGTTTGTGTGCGAGAGAGAGAGAGTGAACATACTAAATGCAGGAGGGAGCCCTTGACCTTCAGAAGTCTGTATGTGATCAACATAAAAATGCTCACTTTACCTGCTGCCTCCACTGAACACACACACACACTGACACACACACACACCTTTGTTGAAAGGATAGAGGCAGAGATCAAGCTCTGTGTTGGAGAGGCAATAAAGAAAGGCAGCTTCCCTACTGAGCTTTCAGCATCGCACACACGCACACACACACACACACACACACACACACACACACACTGTAAATGAGTAAAGCTCTTTCACAGGTGCAAAGATTAGCCTTTTCTACATCTGTTTCCAGCTCAAGCCTTTCATTATGAACAGAGACTGCAATCCTCTTATGAGATATAAAGTGTATTGTTTCTAGGTGGGTGTGTGTGTGTGTATACGCAGTCTTTTGTGTGGTCATATTCTTTGTTTCATTATATTCATCAGTGCATATCTACGATCTTGAGCCCTTATAGTACATGTATCATTTAACTGGCACATATCTGTACAAGTGAAAGCAAAGTAAGGTTTTTATCGTAGCGCTGTGGTCAGAGCCAGGTTGGATCGGCTGAATGGTCGAGCAGGAGGCCTCAGATCGCTGTTTGTCTCTGGGCAGACAGAAAGCTGAACTGAACCCTTTACAGGTTGAGCAATGTTATGTTAATATCAAGCTACAGTTTTTTTTCTCTCTTAAAATGAGATCGCACAGGCTTTATCTATCCCTCCCAAAAGTTATGATCTCATAGTCGTAGTCAAAAGGTTTGGAGAGGGTACGATTCTGTGAAGCGGTGTGAAGTGATGTTTGCCTGGCTTAAAGGTTACTTGGCTTTGCTTCAAAGAAATAGTTCATCACTGGAGCTATTCTGTGGCAGACGGCAGGTCTTCTTGCTTTGAGAATGAGCACAGATTTGGTTTTGATCTCTGCAAAGGCACAACGATCCCAAACCTGGCAACCAGACCAAAACATTACTGTGCCCAGCCAAGTAGTCTGACACAACCCCCCCCTTAAAGTGCAATCTGTTTTACTTTATAATATAACTTGATTTAATAATATCAAGAATAGTTGGTTAATGGGCAAGCTTTCCCAGAAAGAGAAAAATACTGTTCAAGTGGAGGGCAGTGATCCAGTGATAAGCACTGTCGCTTCACAGCAAGAATATTTCTGAAACTGTAAATTGTCTGAAGGTGTGAATGGTTGTTTGTCTCTGTACAGTCGCTTTCAGACGTGAACAGATTTGGATAATGGGTCTGGACTTTCCCCGGAGTTTTCCTTTCACATATGAACAACGCAGAAGGAGAAGGCCCAGGTCAGACACGTTCACAACAACAGGAAAAACTCTGGTGAGGGGTAATCTTGGCAGAGCTTGCAGGAGGCAGAACATAATGTATAAATTCCACTGTAAAAATCACAAGTTTTTCTCTCTCGAATCTCATTGTCTTTCCAAGTCGATCCTTCCTATCTTTATCTGAGTAGATGTGTACGGCTCCCCTTTTTTACCACTAGAAATGTCATCAAAGCAGTGAATGCACCCACTTCGCGATCCTCCAGAGAATCTCCTGCTGTGTTCTCACATGGGCTCATTTGGACATTCTTGTGAGTATTAACCCGGGGTTGGCAGGATAAACTCCTCAGATTGTCGGGAGCAACAGATTTGGACATTTGGGCTCTCACAAACAGTCTGGATAAATTCAGGCGAATATCCAGACTTCAGTTCATGTCTGAGAGTAAACAAAGTTGGCCCTGTGACTGCTGGCTCCCTGTCCAGGGTGAATCCTGCCTCTCGCTTAATGACAGCTGGCTTCTGGTAACCTCTCACGACCCTCAAAGGATAATCAGTATAGAGAATGGATGAATGCCAAGTGGATTCTCCAAATGTGTGCTCCCCAAATGCTCAACAACTGTATTTATAAGTTGTAACCAGTAGTGTCTGTAAATAAACACATATCTGACAAGGCAATTCACACCGGATCGGAGGCACATTGGAGTTTTTCCGACTCAATGATTGACACTTTGGTTTTACTCCAATTTGATAAGTGAAAAGAGCAGCAGGAGAGTAAGTGAATCAGTTCGAGCAACGTGTGGCCTGACTTTGAAAAGTTCCTCTCGTAAAACAAGTTCTTGCTTCATACTGGCAGCATCAAACAGACAAATGAATAAGAAGAAAAGGAAAGAAGGAGACCATTAGACAGGTAGAGCCGGCGGACGGACGGACGGACAGATATGTCATGCTGACCTATATACTTGAGAAGGAGAGAGAGAGGAGATGAGAGCAAGAGAACTTGTGTTAAGGTGACAGGTGTCTGTCCTTCTCCACTCCGTCTCCTCCATCTCTCCGGCATCTGAGGCAGTAATTGGTGCTGTCAGACACACAGAGAAGGACAGAACGCACACACACACACAACCACATACTTAGTCACAGCCATACACACACACACACTCACATACACCCGACACACACTCCTGCCCTTCAACATGTACCTCTGGGGCTTAAAGCAGGAGAGGTTTGAAAGAAGAATTCACTACATCCTCTACCAGCTGTGAGACAGAGAGACAGCGGGAGAGGGCAAGGGAGTGCAGTGTGGAAATGGAGGGGGCAGAAGGAACGGTGGCGGACGGAGACAGAGAGGGAGAACAGAAACAGAATGCACAAGAGACTGAGACACAGAGAGGGAAGCAAGCAAAAGAGCTTACGATGCGGGAGGGCTTTGGCTGCGCAGACAGAGGCCTCCGCTTGGAGGGAAGAGAGAGATGGAGGAGAAGTGACAAGGGTGTGCAAATGTATGTGACAGAGAGAGAGAGAGTATGTGTTTGAATAGCCATGAGGGAGAGGGAGAGATTACGCAACTCCAGCAGTGACAAAGCAGATGAGTATGATTTTGTTTGATTGAGCAGCAGAGTCACAGTCATCGGAGCGACAGTGTGTTTAGAGCTCACCTCAAGAAAGTCCATGAAAAGACCAAAGCCAATGTGTTGATTCAAAAAGCAAGTATGTGTCCTTTGCCACATAGTCCAAGTGTCCATGTTATAATGGATATGAATTTTTGGGGTCTTTGTCCTTTAAGACAAAGACATGTAATGAAGGCTTGATATTTTACAGTTTAACTATAAACTTTATTATAAATAATGCTAAATAAAAAGAAATAAACATCCATTTATTTTGCCAAGACTGACAAGTGTCCACTGTGCAATATTATCACATGTATCTTGTGCAATATTTATTAATCATGTTCATCATGTCATGTTAAAACACTGTTTAATTATTATCGTATTTGTCGAGTCACTAAAAAACACTGTGCAATATTCATATAATTCATATTATTTATTCATATTAGTGATATTATTTATCATACTTATCTATATCAGTCACTTCACTCTACTGCTACTGTATGCGCTTCACCTCCTCTTACCTCGACTTGCATTAACTTATAATTTAATGAAGAGCTCTATTTTATACTACTTTTGCATATTTTAATTTTTTCATTGTATAGTTGGTATAGTAGGTATATTATAAGGTATAGCATACCTTTAAGGATTTACATGGATGTGTCATTTACGCAGTCAGATCTACGTAGTTCTTTCAGGATAATTTTACAGGAACTCAATTGTAATATGCTGACAATAAGAGAAACATACAGTAACTTCCACCTTATCTCGAATGAAGAACAAAACATCAACTTGCCATCACTGTCAAAACAATCGGTAGCTTCTACCACAAACAGTGGTTTGTTGTTGATCGTGTTTCACAAAATCAAACCACGTTTCCTGTTCACTTTTTCCCATCACATCATCTGCTGCTGCTTTCTCTGTGTACATCAACACATATATAAACACAATGTGCCCGTCACTTTAGGGGACAAGAAGAAAGCACGGGATTGGGAAAATAGAAAAAGAGAAAGATGAACCCGTGATCCATAAATGTTTAACGAGAGCGGACAGAGGAGATGAGTGCTGTGCCGGCGGGAAGGAGGGGGGGGGACAGAAGGAAAAATGGTGAGGTGAAAAAGGAAGACAATATCAGAAGAGATGGGTGAGGAGCAAAATAGGGGGGCCCGCGGAGGGAGAGAGGTGGAGAACAGTCCCATTATAGAAGCAGACACAAGAGCAAGGTTAGAAAATAGCAGCGAGGAGGGGAGAGCGAGCCAGAGATCGAGGAAAAAAGGCTGTAATTGGAGGTGTCTGGTGTTTGTCTAACACAGAGAGCTAGTAATGATTCCATTAGCGCCTCACACCAAGAGAGAGAGAGAGAGAGAGAGAGAGAGAGGGAGACAGAGAGAGGAGGAGAGAGAGGGAACGAAAGAGGGAGAGCGACATGGAGACAAAAAAAAGGCTAGAGAGGCCAAAACACTGTGAAAAGATTCACACAGAACATTATACGTGGAAAACAATGAGCGCCAGAGCAGCTAAACGGTACGAAAGAAGGAAACAGGCGCGCACAAAAGGAACAAGAGACAAGAGAGAATTCAAGGCATCCCTTGAAAGGCTTGTTCACCTGCACAATGGTAATAATTACAAATGCCCTCCACAGTCCTTGCTCCAGCTCTCTCCCCCACCTCACCCCTTCATCTCTTTGTGTGACAGCAAACGGGAGAGGAGAAGGTGATTTAAATGCATTAGCGGTGTGTGTTTTCCCTATGGAAGACCCACAGCCTGTGTCAGGGCAGGAACCTTTTGTTTGGAGCCGACGCAGAGCGCTGAGAAGACTCTTTAAAAGCCCAGCCCTTGTTCTCTCTGGGACACATTAAAGCGCAACGCACCGGGTTGCTGCACGTCTCCGTGTCCTCTCATGTCTTTGTTAACAGCAGGCTGATTACAGATGCAGTTTCTCAAGTTGGCTGAGTGAAATTTTGACAAGGGAAGGGAGCAGTATGGGAGCAGAGGCACGTGCAGGAGTTCGTTTTAACTAGCAGAGCCCAACAGTCCCCTTAAATCCAATCAAGGTGTACCAAATAGCACACATGTATATAAATTTGTCCCCTTAATAGTTTTTTCATCAAGATGAATAAATGATTCACCTGAAAATCTGAGAAAGTGATAGAAAATTCCTCGATCCACACCAAAATTGAATGGGTTCTTCCCTGACCCAAACCACATCCCTCCACCAAGTTCCGTGGTAATCCGTAATCTTGCTCACAATTAAACAAACCAACCAACAAACAAATGGACAGGGGCGAAAACAACCTCCCTGGTGGAGGTATCAGAAGACAGCTGGTTTCCAAAGGTGTTAGTTCGGCATTATTTCACACGCAACAACCAAATATCAGATATGTTTTCACATTCTCCATCTCATTGCTATGCAAATCCCTCCCAAGACCCCTCAGAAATGTTTTTTTCCTAATATTGAGGAGGTGGCGCATACAACCCTGCGGCGGAGAAGCTTCAGTTCCCCACAAAGGAATTAAAATGCTTTTTGATTGTTTCCAGAGTAAATTGCCACACCAGAAAATCTGCCTTGAAATGAAGTGAATTCCAAATCCTGGCTTTTCCTCCCCGTGTTGAAGACCAGTTTTACACACACACACACACACACACACACACACACACACACACACACACACACACACACACATCTGTAGTGGCCATAACTCGTTAGACAAGGGACACATATATTCCCTGACCCCTGACCTCAGCCTGACAATAAGACTTCATCGTTACTTCTCCACACGGCTATGGCACACATGCACACACACAAGCACGGTGTTATTGAGTTAAAGCGGGCTTGTGAAACACGCTTACATTGCTGTATTCATTCTCCGCGGAGTGATAAGACTCGGGGAGCAGACTGATGAGGTCATGGAGATCACTGAGGTCAACCGCTTTTGCTGCGTCAGACCCACTTTAAATAAAGTTTCAGTAGAGGGAACGTGACATTGACCTACACACTCGTGGAATCATGTGAGATCACCGCTCATATAAAGGCAGCGTGTCGTTTTACAAGACAGACGTGTAGCTCCACAGTCTGTGCTCCATGATTGAGATGCAGCCGGAGTTCTGCCACAATCTGTGCACATTACCAGTCTGCAAACTGCAGAGTACAGCTTGTTCTTATTCACTTGTCTCCAAGGCCCAACTGCCAAGTTTTCTGGGTGTCTTGGCTGCTGCTCCTCCAAAACAACTGAAATTGCATTATGTGCTCCGATTCCAAGTTTGCAGTGATGAATATCTATGATTCCATTTTCTTTTCGGGAAGGAAGGGAGCCCGTAGGGGCAGGTGACACTGGGATTCTAATACAGCTTGCTCACTCAAATGCATACACACACACAGACACAGCGCACACCATCTGTGGAGTTTTACGACTCAATAATCTGCTTCCTAAGGCATACCTTTTCCTCTCCTGCTACAACACTAACACACGTCAATGAGCACTTTCTCACACACACACACACACACTCACCGCTTTCCCCCACTCAGCAGGGAAAATGAAATATTCTGTTCTGACACACACACACACACACACACACACACACACACACACACACACAGGAAAAAGAAGAGGAGATGCCTCAAAGCAACTCCTACCCTTTCCTCTGTGAGAACTGTCCTGGCAGTGTTGGGAGCTGTGCAAAAGTCACTTGGAGTTATGACACCCATGATGACACACACTGAGTCTCACATAACACACACACAAGCACTGTGCACATTTGCCTTTAATGTTGTCCTTCTCTCTTCCTCTCCTTCAAACACAAAAACATTCCCACACTTCCAAATACATCCCACACATGTCCGCGGGACCCCCACCCCACTCACGTTGGCAGACGTCCTTGTTCTCCTCAAAGCCCGGTTTGCACACACATCTCCCGATGGGAACCAGCCAGCCTCCGTCGGCGCTGCAGTACATCTTGGGAGCCTCGAACTCCTCAGAGGCATTCACGCACACACCGTGGACCTCTACCAGCGCCGTGTCTCCGCCCGTTATTGTGTCAGGGAACTGGGCCAAGTTGAGCACAGTGAGGGGACACTTCTTGTAGAAGACCCTGACAGAGACCAGAGCGATGCAGGCGCCCAGGTCCTGGAAGGCCAGGTAAAACCCCTTTTTGCTCAGGTTGCTGATGTCGCGCACCTCCGTGTTCAGCTTCATGACGCGGTCACCAACATCCACCTGCAGGCAAAATTTTACACATCTTAGGCCTTAGGTAAATGTGAGCCGCTCTACCTTAGCACTTTTACATTTGGATTTATTGTCAGTCCAAAAAGTTGCTGTTCGATAAATGTTGCTAGAAACTCAGAGATGGTATTCACATGATGTCCTCAAAATCCTGACAATTTTACGGGCAAATAGAATAAGATAACAACATTTTAATACAACCCACATTCAAACCCTGATTCATTTTCTAAGGGTTTGTGGCAAATGATGAATATCTAATTTTTGGAATGTAGCTCTGTTATTAGGATCATATCACCACATACACCACAATCTCAATTCACAGTTTCATTATTATGTATTTTGTGATGCCCTATATTAAACGTACACGTGTTAGCATGTAAGAGTGTATGTTTGCATATCATATACACATTACATGTACGTGTGTGTGTGGGGTCATACCTGTGTAAAGCTCTCATCTGCAGCAATGGTATCAATCTTGACATACTGGCTTTCCTTGATGAACCACAGGTTGGCATTGTTGGACTCATAGTAGTACATGTTGAATGTCTGCAAGACAAACACAACGTCCATCACCTTTTAGAAATCTACAAATGTCAATAACACACTGTAACACAGACACATAAAGGCGAGAAACTTCAAACAAGGTTTTCTTCCAATCTGAAATGTCAGTCCCCTCTGTGTCTCGATGGCCGGTCAGCAACACTGACTGTCTGCAGCTTCATGAAAGCGCAGCTCTATACTGTCTCCTATTATCTCCACTGCTCATTCTGGAGATGTAATGAGAGTGAAAAGGGTGCAAGGAGAGAGAAATGAATACAGAGGAGCAGTGATAGTGGGCTGATATGAGACAATGGGGGAACTGTAAAAAATATATAGCGCCGGTTAAAATGTGTGAGGAGCCAGAAAAGAGGCCTCTGGGGTGTCGTCTGTTTCATTCTGCAGTTATTCTCTTGTGACGTTCTTTCCCTCTTTTCGTCTTGTTTACGTATCTATTGATCAGCCATCAAAGTGTCTGGATTGTACGAAAAAGACATAGATAAAATAGTAAAAAAGATATATAAAATGCAGTTGTGCTGCTTTGCAGTGTCGTAATGTGGATTAACAAGCATTTATATCGTATAAAGCAATAATTACAACAACCACCTTATGTCCTATTAACTCCACCAAGCAGGTTATGCCTGCTTGTTTGGTTGTTATCAGGATTACACACAAACTACAGGATGAATTATCATGAAAATTATGGCTCAGGGAAGAACCATTTAAATGTCAGTGTAGATTTGGATCAAATAGCAAATCCAGGATTTCTTTTCACTTTCGTTGACATTGTAAAATGTTAAGCGTTTATATACAATATATATAAATATATGTATATCAAATTTTCATTGATTCCTCAAATAATAATTCATGGATGAGTGTCTGCAATTTGTTTCTAATTCAAATGAAAATCTGCATCTATATTAAATTTAAAGTTTCATATTGGAATGTTGGGCCTTCCAGTATATGTGACCAAAAACTGCAAAATGCTGTCTTTCCCTTATCATCAGTAATTTAACGTTGATTTGCTTTCTTCTCTTGTTTTTTGTCTCTTGAGTGTCGACATTTTCTGGTGCAGCAAAAGCAAACAATACAGGGTAATTGTATCAGATTGAAAATGGTGCAGGTTTAATTGAAAAAGCAGAGATTTGTCATTAAAGATAATTTGCTGGTTTAGCTGATTAGCTAAGCACCCTAAACAAATTTAGACATTGCAGGTTCTGCAGGATGAATTTGTTATAATTTGTAAATTTGTGATCTAATTAGTTTCTAATTTTCATGATAATTACAATATGTATCTCCTAAATTATATATTTGAGAAGTGAAGAAAAGACTGATTGCATTATTCAACTCAATTTGATTCTAAAGGCTTAGAGAACTGCACAGTCGGATAAGTGATTTTTATGAGAAGAATGCAGTCGTCTTTCTACCTTCACTGTCTTCCTCCATATTGAATTTATTCCACTCGACTCTACTATAGATGTGAAATAAATAGGAAAAAACTGCTACCTACTGCCCCTCAGAATAAATTCAGAGAGCAGACAGCCACACAACAGCACCCATGGAGGTAAAGGGAAAAGTCAATGTGTGTGATGCAGACCTCTTTGCAGGTACCAGGGACCCCGGGCAGGCTATTACAGTCCCTCAGGGTGAACTTGATCTCGATGTAGACGCGCTGCGCTCCTTCCCGGCTGATGTGGCGCGTCCTCAGCCAGTTGTTCTGGTTGGCCTCCATGACGTTACACACCTGATACGTCCTCATCGGGGTGTTCCTCTCGTCCATCACGCTGATCTCCTCCCACTGAGGGTGAGGGGTGGAGGGAGAGAGGGAGACAAGCAAAGCAGGCTGATTAGATGAGACAGATGTTTGTAGTATGTTTGGTGTAATATGGTTGTTTTACTGTTGTTAACATGATGATTCTGAGTCCTCCACTTTTAGCAGATGCTATATTTTGAGGGAGTGCAAAGAGGAAGAGTGGGATGAAGAAAAAGGAGGAAGGGAGGAGGTGGAAAGAAAAGTGGAAGACGAAGAGGATAAAAACAAAATTCAAAAATAATTTATTTGTCCCCAGAGGGTAATTCTAAAATAAATATAAATGGAGAATGCTGGGAGAGAGAAAGAGAGAGAGAGAGATAAAAATATGAGTAAATGTAACTAAATCTGTGCTCAGCCTCCAGGAGGTTAAGAATCCTGACCAGATTTGAAATCGGGCTGCATCACACACTATAGGAGAATATTTGTAGATATTCTTCTCTCTGATCTCAAATATATTCACTAGATTCAATTTTTTGGGAGATCTGCAATGTTAAAGAAAGAGGAAGTCCTTGATCCTCCCCATGGGTCATGCTCCACCCCTCCACAAAGTACAAGGAAATCCGTGAAGTCGTTTTTCTGCCTAATCTTGCTAAACAACAAACAAACACAGAACAAAACATAACCTCCTTCTTTGATAATTATCGGGGTGGCCCTGATGATTCAGCTCTGTAATCCTTCACGCTACCAGATAATCTGCACCAAACATCGGTACAGACTATGTTTCTAGACCTGATTTGTCTTCTGGTTTTTGGTCTGAAATTCCTGTCGTCTAACTCCAGCTTTAGAGACATTCAAGTTGACAACAGCAGCACTCAGCAGCAAGATCATCTCACTTCATAGGTAGTCAATAGACAAAGGATATCTCAGTCCAAGTACTGCTTATGAGAAACTGGGCCCAAGTTCACTGAACTGTGGTTTAGTGGAAACCAACACTGAGCCAGCATGTTCTGTTTTCATGTCTGGGTGAATATGAGTGATGATCTGTGTCAAGATGACTGAAGGACCGTCTTTGTCTATGTTGCACGTGTGCATAGAGTGAGCATGTTTTCCTAAAGTGAATGGGTGATTTAGTGCTTAAGTGTGTGTGTGTGTGTGTGTGTGTGTGTGTGTATGTGTATATATATGTGTGTATCAGACACACACACACACACACACAGAGAAAAAGGGAGTAGGTAGGACAGAGCTACTTTGTCTCCCGTCATCTGCTACCATCTGTTTCCACTTCTGGCTAAGGCAGTAATTGAGAACACTTCTCGCATGAGCAGGAAAACATTTCTATCTGCACACACCACACTCACACACACACACACACACACACACACACACACACACACACACACATACATACATATACACACACATATGAAACCACACACACATATATCAACACACACAAAAAAGAGAACATTTCTATTCCTTAAAGAAACGGAAAATAAACCAATGTGGTTTCAGTGTCTCAAGATATCTGATCTAAGCTAACTGGATTCACACACACACACACACACACACGCACACATACACATGCACAACCCACAGAAACAAACTAGTTGAAGTTGTGGTGAGGGTCGGGAGGACCACCATCTTTGTTCTGAGCTCCTGTCATCGTCTTAATACTGAAACTTTAATCTCCCCAGTGATGAGCACATGTGATCTGACAGGAGTCAAATCATGTAAATACATAATACCCGTTCATACTACCCAATAGTATGAACACATTCTGCATACACAGCTGCATGCATTGAAGCATGCACACACGCAAACCAGATACACGCAAAGGACCCACAGAGGAATCTACCTGTCCTCCCTAATGCGTCCTAAAATTCAAATGAAACCAGACAAAGAGAAAGAAATAAAGAAAAGACTGAAAAGGGAGAAGACAGGCTAATAAAATGCAAAGAAAGCAGCGAAAAAAGGGCAAAGAGAAACTTTCAGACAAGTCCAAGCTAAGGTTGGATTCTCAAGGTTAATCTGATGTGACGGCTCCACAACCCAGCAAAAGCTTGATGCATTTCAACTCCAAGTCCTGAGCACTAAAACAGATCCGCATAAAAAAAACACACCTTCTCACATAGAATCACGCTTTCTCCAGCTCACTCGCACTCTGAGATGCTTTTAAACTCTACCACCTTCGACGAAACGTCTACTGTGTATGAACTGGAGCTTGAACAAAGCCAGCTCTGACCCAAAAGCCCCTCAAAAACAGAAACACAGACAAGAAAGAGGAAAAAAAACAGGGGAAGACGAAGAAGAACAAGGAAAAGGAGGCGGAGGGGGAAATTGTTTAAGCTGCTGCACTCAGCTGACACAAATGTCCCTGACAGCCAGTTCAGAGTTTGAAGATTACATATACGCGGCATATCACTAGAGTCTTGCTTGACATTGTGCACACACAGCGACTGTGAGTCATTTAGATCAACCACACTCGATTCAATTAAAAGAACAAAACACCAGACGGAGGGAGAAAGAGAGAGAGAAAAGGGGGGAGAGATGAATGAATGTTGGTAAATTACAGGCGCGCCTGGCAGCTAAATAGACCCATCTGTGCAGAGCTGGGACCAGTCGGACATCACAGGACCGTTGCACACACACACAGAGACACACAAAGCTGAGTCCCCGGGGAGTGGTGATTAAAGCATTTATGGGAATAGTCATTGAGGGATAAAGAGGGCTTTATGATGTCTTTGTTTATTTCTTTGTAGGCAGAGTTTGGAGTGGCTGGATTACTGCCACTTCCTGGCGAGTGACTTATTTCCCTTGTCGGCGGGTCTGTTCACTGTCACTTCTGCCTGGTATAAAGCACAGGTGTGTTTATGATCATGAAAACAACCTGCTGGCCTCGCTGTTTGCAAATGATACACCGGCCGCTTGAGAGCAAGTCCACCAAAAACAGGAGTGGGAAGATGTTTAGATAGGCTGAGGAGTTTAAGCTCTCCTCCTTATACGCACAAATACACAAAAAAACTGTTGCCTGTGTTGGTTCAGGCTGAACGCTAATTAACATTCAGAATGAAAACCCTCCTCCCAGAACCCTCAATCACCTCAGCCAATCAGCACGGAGCTGGCTTGAGTGCTTTGAAGTGAAGCAGAGACGTCAGATTGGGGTTAGGTTCAACCATTCACCAGCTTAACATAATATCCCTCCTCCTGCAATCATCTGATGGGCACACCTACGAGGACATAATTGGCCTCCGATCTCTGGCCTGGTGAGGCTGGTGGACAGAACGAGGGGAGGGGGGTAAACAGAGATGGAAGGTGAAGAACCAGAAGGGGAAGAGGGGTGGGGGCGGTCACTGGGGGAGTCGAGATGCTGTGGGGGCCTCCCGTTTTCAAAGATCATTAAGATGTTCTGTTTTGTGTCCCCCATGAGGAACACCCCTGCCCGGTGACAGAAGTGGGTCGCTCCACTCTCAGGCACATCCGACCCTGCACAGTGTGGATTAAACGTGACCTTCGAGGGTCAAGTGGGGTTTGCGACTAATTCACGTAGACAGTGGTCTCAGATTGGTGGGAATTGCCTCTCAATGGGTCCAATCCACAGGTTTAGGAGCCAAAGGTCAACTAGATAATCCCCTTGATATGAAACATAAGACCTTCTCACAGCCTCTGCACCTTCCAACTCTCAGTCCATCACTTTCTTATCGCTTTTCTTCTACTTTACATTTGATCCAAGGAGCATTTGAACACTCCCACGTTCATTTCCTGACTTGCAGTATCAATATATTTATGATAAATAAACAATACGAGTGCCAATACAGCCTCCATGGGGTTGTTTAAAATCTAAAAAGAGCCAAATTTGATAAACTGAATATGTAAACCTCCGTACACTAGGCTTGGCTGAGACGGTGGATACCTATGTTACTTCACCTCATCTTCAACTATGGGGAGTGTAAGTAATTCTGGGATTCTGATATTCCTTTACATCTGTCTCACTTGACATCGGTCTTCCATTTAATTTATCACAGTCTTAAAAAGTCGTGCAACAGGTTTGGCCTCAATTAGTCTGTAATTCTTCATTTTGATTAGTTTTTTGCCTTTCAGGAGCCACAAGTACAAGGGTTTTATATGCTGATAACAGATGGGATGTCTGTTCAGAAATCACGAGTGGAGGGATCATCTTTAGTTTCACAAATCCACTCTACATCTTGTTACAATGATCCTCTAATGCTTTTTTTCCCGATACAGGTAGTTAATGGTAAGAGCTTGCCATCCTCAGCCAACATGATCTCATAGTTTCTCCTGTTTCTCGCTGCAATATTTAAAACTGAACTGAACTTCTGACCAAATAGGATCTTGTTGCACAGACCTGTTTTTAAATGAATAGCGACTAAATCCAATATCTGGGGGCTTCTGGTGGAGACGGCAGATATTCTGGCCAAGACTCCATCTTCTGTTTGACGTTCACTGTTTACAGTCCGACTAGTTTCTTCATCACAGAGAAAACTTCTCCACACAAAACAAAAACTGCGATGGGTTGTTTTGGGTCCAGACGACATTTTGGCTAATCTCTATTAGCAGCTATCTGCATCTGAATGCACATAAATTAAAAAGCTTAACTGATGCATTTCGATCAATGTGTTCCGCCTCTTTTGCTCTACACCGTTTAAATGTGGGCAACCAAAGCCTGCTCAAACTACAAACGGAAACCAGAAGGCTTCCGACCCCTTCCGATTTTGGAGAAATTGTATCAGGACGACACGATTAATTTTGGACTCTAAATAAAATGTTTTAGTGATGATAAAACTCGGGTACATATAAAACCATCTTCTTGCATTGCTTTCAGTTCATCTTTTCCTATTTGGCGGTGTTGCTTTAAGCCTGTCTGCCTTCTGGCTGTTTCTGAGTGACACAACTTTTTATTTTCAGGAAAAGTCATAGTGAAGCGAAGAGACAGGAGCAGCTGGTTATCTCAGACAATTTAGCCTTCTGCATTTGTCTCCTTTAAACTGGCAGTGAACGGACAAAAACAAAGCTGTAGGATCATTTTTATTGGCGGAAGATAACATCAGCTCCGGGTTCCATAATGCACACACAAATTGAGACCAACCATGATAGAAAAAAAAACAGCTTTAACCAATTAAATAATTTCCTCTGTGCGATAAAACAGCTGATAGAGCCTTAACCCAAAGTAAAGACACTAAAACTAAACACTTTTCTTATGTCTCAGTCGATGCGGGTGTAGTTTATTTAACAGACGAGGTGTGTGTGTGTGTGTGTGTGTGCGTGTGCGCGTGCGTCTCTTCTCAGGTTCTGTACACACTCAGGAAGGAGACGCCAGATCCCCTCCATGCTAACAGTTCATGAATAAAGATATAACAGGATGGGCTTCATTTCATATATTTTACTTTTCTAGCCAACACACATCTTTGAGGGGTAAACTAACAACACATGTGCCTTTTCCGAGCCATGATTAATCCACCCCGACCTGAACCATATTTTCTATAAAACTAACTTGTGTAATCCACTTGTCAAAATTTAGAGTGAACCTTTTGGCTTAGCCACAGATGGAACACATTCTGCCGTCTATAAGGGCCTCAGTGAGGAAGAAAAAGAAGCACATACACAAACATCCACAATATGGCTCCACAATCAGCGCATTTCAATTGGGTGAACTTGATACCCTTGATTGCTTGAGAAAACAAAACCTTGCTTAGCTTCAGCTGCCTCTTCTCTGCTGCGCACAACCATGAAACTGCGTGTGGCATCCTGCAATTTAACACACTGACGCTGAATAGTGGAGAAGGAAGTGTGACTCAAGGGGAAATAGAATTAATTCAGTGCCATTCAACAGCTCTAGTGCTAGAGTGACATACAGATCCCGCTCTTATTTCTTTATTGAATAAACTTTGTCGCTCTTCCTCTCTCCACTCTCCACTCTTCCTCTCCTCTCACTTCTCTGTTTTTATTTTCCGATTCATGCTGGCTGCACTCCCTTGGTCCCCATACCTGCAAAAGGCTAGTTACATAACCACCCCCCTTCACGCACACACACACACACACACACACACACATTCATACACACATGCAAGCGACACAACATGTACACGTCATGTCCTCTTGTGTAAGAATATCTACCCTTCCACCCCGTCCCTTCACTCCATCCCCGAAAATCACAACCCGTAATAAATGGAGGCTCCGGTGCCACGGCGTTCTCAGCGCAGCAGAAATAATTTGTAAATTCCCCCTGCAGACTCCCGATTTAGCAAGGCGCGCTCAAGAACCCAGTGCTCTCTAAAACACACACTCCAGTGCTGCTGCCGTAGCTCTGAGTCGCTGCCTGTTCCCTGAAAATACAACGAGTCAACACAACCTGCAAGCTGTGATCAGATTTATGCTTCTGATGCCAGCTCCAACATAAAGAGAGGATTTTTTTTTTTGTGTGTGTGTGTTTGTGTTTGTGTTGTGCAGTATACACTCACCCCCTCATTAGGGTAAGCCTCCCAGCCCAGGTCGGCCAGAGCTGACATGGAGTCCAGCAACGTAACTGCAAAACACACAGAAGAAAGAGAGCAAGCATGTTAACATACTGAAAAGAAACTCATACATTACAATAATACTTCTCTGTCTCCAATGCATCATAAAACATTAGGTTGTAAACCTCCCATGTAAAACTCCAAGATGTTTCCATCTTTCATACAAGGGTGTGTTTTGTTGCATTGAGGCACAACAGCAGCAGAATCACAAACACTGGTAAACCTATAATTTCAGCTTTCAGATTACTGCGGTTGTGCTGCAGCTGCTGTGGTTCAAGGGGACACAAAGTCAGTCGCTGAAGCAGCATCAAGGCACCAAGGCCAGAGTTTATTTTAAAGGTGCATTCACACACATTTACATAAAGTGACACCCGCCCAAAACCTCGCTCTCTCTTTTCACTATCAACCTCTCGTCCTCCACAAGCCTGAAAAATCGTTGTTTTCATGAAGGAGAAAGAAGGCTGTGGGCAAAACGTATATTAAAACAATGGATTTCAGTGCTGACATGACCTCAGAATTAATCAAATATATCAGAGACTTATTAAACCACATCCACATATATTCAATATCTTCAAAACAATCACTTTCCTTTCCCCAATCAGGCTTAAAACAGTGCTTTTGTCTCAATCTCATCACCCTTTCGAGCCAATGAGCAGGCACATGAGTTGGACTGAACGCTTCAAGCTGTTACAATGGTCAGATCCATTTTATTAATCAATCATTGGCTATAAAACAGAAAATCTACTGAGCTTTTTGTGAACACTTCTCCCAACTGTGTGGATTATCCAGACACTGATTGAAAAGACAAAACCTGGGCACACAAAACAAAAACTATCACCAAGGCCACATGTAGTAATCGGTGAGTAACAATGCGTGTTACTAAGAAAACACACAGTAACCCTCTCGACACACATTTTACAACAATGTACAAACCTACAAATGGATTACTACAACTACGAAAAAGGTTTTGTTGAAATCTCACTTAAATGGGAGATTGTCATCCAGCACCAAGTGCAGAGGTGGGGGTGTATGTGCACATATGATTCAAATTACACCAGTTTCCTGTGTGTGATCTCCTGAGTGACAGGAGGTGGAAGTGGAAGAAGGATGCAGGAAGGTGAGAATGAAAAGTGAGAAAGAAGGTGGCAGGTTGAACAGCGGGAGGCATAATGAAAACCTGCTCAGACGCTGGTGTGCGGTTCTCCACCTGCGTGTGTGTGTGTGTGTGATCTTGTACAGCTGTCTTTGTGAGGACCAGTGTGTGTGTTTGTATGTGCGTGCCTGCCTGCGTGTGTGTGTGTGGTCTAGGTATGACACGCTGTGGGGACCTAAACTTTATAAAGTCGCCTTATGGGAACAAAAAGCATGTCCCCATAACATCAGGACATATTTTCCGGTTAGTTTTAGGTTGGTAAAAGTTAGCAGTAGAATTGTGTGGTGTCGGAATAATCAGAAAAATGAGTTCCCAACCAGGACATTTCACATGAACGCCATCTCAAGTTGGAATATCAACTCGGGACAGTCAGTGAAACTTTGATACACGGGTTACTGACGTCACAATGATCTTGTAACATTCTTATTTAACTATATACCTTTTTTCTGCTCTTTCTTTATTAGACATAAGCAATTTTTACCTATTGGTAAAATCCAGAGAACTGGCTACAGAGTTTTTTTTTCGCAGTTTGCCTTTCACACAGCGGGAGGTTTTCTGCACAGATACGTTCACAACAGCATAAAATCCTCCGCATTATTCAGACGAGAGGTGGAGCAGCCGGGTGCAGCAGACAGAGGCAGGAAGTGACGTATTAACTCGGCTGCTGAGCTCATGTGATCAAGTTTCCAGCACCCTGAGACCATCGTCTGCTCTTATCACCACAAACTCTTTTGACATCTTCGTCTGTGTCTTCAACGTGTGTGTCACCGCTTTTTCACCGGGAGATATTTGTTTTCTTTTAGTTTTTTTCATTTTTGCGTCTGTCGCGTGTTAGAAGCATCATCAACCCCCCCTGACTCGCTCGCGGGCTGTGTTCACACATCGACTTCTCCTGGATTTCTACAGACTTTATACTAGGAGGTCAGGTGGATCAAGTCCGTAGACACTACGGAGCGTCACACTCTGACATTTGCGTTCACACATGCACCTCCTCCAGAGAAAACAGGATCTGCGGAGTCCAGTTCATCTAAAAGCAGCTATGGAGACACAACACTGTGTGTGTGTGTGTGTGTGTGTGTGTGTGTGTGTGCTTGCGTGCTTGTTGAGGCTTGGCTCAGTCAGGTCCTAATCAAGTCTTCAACACCGCTGACCATCAATATTTAATCAGTATCCATCTGCAGAGACTGCTGCTTATCTCTTTCTTCTCTCTCTCACTCTAGCTCTCCCAGGTTATCCTCTCGCCATTGAAATCTTTGAACCTATGGTTTCAATCCACAGATCATAGATCAGACACCTGAGTCACTGACCTGACACGATGCAAAGTGACGGCATCAGTTTTAAACTTAGAAACATGCATATTCCCTCCAATTTCATAAGGGACCATGCAGCAGTGCCCTAGAAAAAACTACTCCAAAGTAAAAAGAAAACAGTTTGCCCTCCTGCATATAAATGAGACTAATCACTCAATTGAGAGAGGTAGAGAGTGGCTGTTTACAAGCCCCTCTGTGTATCCATACTCCCTGTAGGTATAACAAAGAACTGTAAAATTGGTCCAACCTCCTCTTTTCCTATCTATCCCTCTTTTTCCTCTAGCACTCACGCTGTTCATCAGCCCTAACTGAATCCCAGCCATTCTCCTCAGCTCAGCACACCATGACAGCAGGGAGGCATGTCATACTGCATTAGTGTATATGTGCGTATGCGCGTGTAACAGCCCACATAACTGCTCGTGTCCTGGCGCGCTCGCACACAGCAGCGTCTGTGTGAGAAAACAGCCAGAAAATAGTGCACTTGGTGTAATGAAGCAGGGAGAGAGGCTGCGTAGCGGAGCCGAGGTGAGAGAGCGATAGATTAAATGAGAGGGATGAGACAGAAACAGCGGAGGAGAGATGCTGAGCAGGGAAAGGTCAGCGGCAGCCTCCAGTCCGCGCGTGTATTCAGAGAAACTAAAGACCATTTAGACTTTTTTCACAGCTCATGTGCATTTGGAGTGGCGTACGGAAATTGGGCATAATAGTATAATAATATGTGATTTCAGGGCCTGACAGACAGGTGCGCACACACACACACACACTCCTATTTTTGTCGGTAAAAGCTTCTTATCAACAGGTATTAGGTCAAATCGTCAGTTTCACATACACTCAATTATACCAGTTATTTTCTGTGTGAGTCAATTACTGTTATAAATGTTCATGTTTTTCACAGAGTAGCCAATAGATAAGTACAAGCTTGATCGTTTTTTTCATTTTATTGTTTACACAAATGACACTAGTATCTAAGCTTCCAGATAGTTTTGATTGTATCCATGAAGATTTTAGGATATTTGAATACAAATGAGGTAAATATTATTTCTGGAGCTTTATTTTGTTTGTCTTCACAGAAATTATGATTCAAGGTAACACACAGGCCTCACTGTGGTTATTTTTAATTGGACCTTGGTTACCTTTGTACTCACTGACCATGTGTGTGTGTCTGCATCTTCTTTAATATCTTATGGACTCAACGGACGGTGCACCACATTTCCACCTTGTTGAGTCTGTCGTCATGCAAACATCTTAAGGGAAGGATTTCTCAGATAAAAATAAACCTGTCTGCAGGGCCGGACACGTCTACAGTGACTTTTTTGCTTGTGTAGTTTCTCATTGTGTAGAAATGTACGGGCCTAACAGAACTGCCTTGTAAGCCAAAGTGTTACAGAGGCCATTACATGTTCTCAAACCATTTTGCAGTCCACTGGGAAAACACACACACACATACATAAAACTACACGTTGACACTTTTTCTCTTCTCCTCACACCTCCTGTCAATACCACTTATCACTTGACTATCACTAATCAATGACTGGACTCATCCATTATGTATTAGCTATAGCTTCCTGTCTGCTGACACAGCGAGAATGCATATAGGCTATATATAAACATGTGTGTGTTTGTTTGTTTGTTTGTGTCTGACATTAAGAAAATACAAAGCTTTCTTACCTAAACAGACATGAATGTCTTTCTATCTATTTAGTGCTAAAGTTGTATCTTTCCATCCATCCATCTAAATCTAAAGCTCTTACCCTCTATCTTCGCTTTCTCGGGGGAAATGTGTGAGAGAGAGAGAGAGAGAGAGAGAGAGAGAGAGAGAGAGAGAGAGAGAGAGAGAGAGAGATATCTAAGCCGGGGCCAGGCCTGCTTTGGCCCGGAACAAAAACACCAAGCTCATCATTCAGTCACTCAAGCCTGGCTCATGTTCGATGTAATGACAAGTCTCTCTCTCTTACACACACACACACATAAATGATGAGCAGCTAAAAATGATATATCATACTCACAGTGGAGCACATTCCAAAATTGAACACTTAGGGACAACAATGGAAACCAAAAAGACAATCTATCGACACACACAGCTTTCCCCAGCACTCTATCTTTAAATAACACTTTCACACAAAGCAATTCACACATGGGCCCTCGTGCTCATAATATTTCCTAAGCTTCTATCAAGAGACATCAATGCACCGATCCATACACGTGCACATGTGGCCTGATTACTGCGAGAGATGTTTGGTTACTGATGGACACGCTGTTGTATCGATCTTCAGCACCAAACTGTGAGGTTTACATTATGAGAATGAAAGAAATTCCTGTACGGAAGCAGCAATATGCTGAAACGGCACTTTCTACTACGCCCAGAGCCAAATACAAGAAACCCAAAACATTTTCTCAATCTCTTTGTCTCTCCATCTCCTCTCTGTGTCTGTCTGTTTTTCTTCTCACTCCTGTTTCCTCCCCCTGGGGTGTCTGTCTCTCCCTGTCTTCCTCTCTTTTTTCTTTCTCCTTCTCTGTCTGTTTATGTCTCTCTCTCTCTCCCCTCTCTCTCGCTCCCTCTCTCTCTCTCTCTCTCTCTCACTGCTTCAGCTGGGCTGCAAGAAGCTGTGATCCACCTGCCAAGAATCAAACGCCGCTGCCAACAACCAGACTGGCGCACAAAGAGACCGGGATGCTTACACACACTCGCACTCGCACACAAAACTGACAAACACACAATTTAGGATGGTGCCAGTGCCACGAAGAGAAAAGGCTGCACAATAAGACCACCACGCAGACTCAATATAGAGTACAATATGAGACTACATAATGAGTTCGTAAGATCTTTTCTGCTCAGAGCAGAAAATATTAAATTTAAATCAGTAGATTTGGTGGGGCTTGCTGATCCTGCATGAAAAAGCCTCACTGTTTTTCTTTCTTACTGATTTTAAATACAAGCCCTGGGTTTTTCTTATAGGTGCAGATCGGCTTAAACCAATTTTCACCCAGGTTTTATGTTCCTCACACCAAGAGGTTTGCTGTGTGTTCCTGCTTTAAAAAATGCAGACAACTGCACTTTACAGTAATTCAGCTGAGTGATCCTCTTGTGACAGAAAGTAATCCAGTAATAGAACGTGAAGAGAAAATTGGGGAAATGCAGATGAGATGATGATCATACTATCTTGTAGATGATGTTTCAGATTAGCCAGATTTTTTTATTTGTGAGTTTGTAAAGATTGTTATTTTCATCTTTTTTGTAATAACTATTCAAACATAAAACCAGTGATTGACTTAAATTGTACACATTCAATAGGACTTCATAGGACTTAATAGGACTACGTATATACAAAGTGCAACAATATCCATAAACTATTAGCACAATATTTCTTGCATCATAAGATAAATTTTACCTCAACTCTGGGGTTAAAAAGCTGGACGTCACAGTTAATACTACTCTCACATCTGTATGCTGAGTTAAACTTCAGCCAACTGCTAGTTAGCTTAGCATAAAGCAGTGTCTAAATTCCGAAGCGTCGCTTTGGAATAGAGATTTCGAAGGGTCGTTCAATTGTGGCCGACAAATACATCCTTCCATTCCCAAGCAACCAAGGCTCCAATGGTTGGACCTTTCTTACTTCAACCTGTCCCAGGTTTCATTGCGCAATGAATGGCGATGAAGCTGAGCTGCAGTAAGAACAGTCGCTTAAAGTAGCTAATGATGTAATGCCAAAGATGGTGAAGCAAATAGGAAATCCGCCGTAGACCACATCGTCGGTCAAAGGCCGCCTCCTTCATGAGCTGTGTAGACCGGGTCCTCTGAAGGAGGAGGTCCCTGAATTGGGACATAGCTCCAGACTGGAGAGTGTGGGTAGCTAGTCTGTTTTTGTATGGATTAAACAAACTAGGTAATGGATTATTAAGCTTTAAAGTTGCAGTTAAAAAATGTTATGTCCTTGGGATGGAGCCAGGCTAGCTGTTTCCCCTGCTGCCTATATGCTAAGCTCGGCTAACCGTACCCTGTTAAAAGCCTCATATTTAGTGCGCAGACACAAGAGTGGTATCGATCTTCTCATCTAATTTGCTGAAAGAAAGATGAGTGTATTTCCCAAAAGGCTGAACTGTATGACGTTCATCAGAGGGACATTACTACGGAGACTGAAATCACCTCTTCAGAAACAATAGCCGGCTTCAGTAAAGATAACTTACTCTGCTCACACACACACACACACACACACACACACACACACACACACACACACACACACACACACAGCCTCTTCTGCCTCCACTCCACTGAGATTGCAGTTCAACGCGTGAGAGTGTTGTCAGGGCAACAAAACAGGCCGATGGAGAGCAGGATGAAGAAGTGAGAAGAGTTGAGCTCTGAACTTTGGAAGCAAACTGGTGTCGAACGAAGACTCGCTACATTTTCTCTCATGCTGTCTTTCCATCAGTCCTCTCTCCACTCATCCACAAACCACCAGAGGCTCTCAGTCCATCTTTTTTCCTCCAGTTTTCTCTCTCCATCTGCGCTCTCATCCGCTGTTCATTTCATTGAAGTTGTGTGCTGCTGTATATCCTTCCTGTCCTACCTCATCGCCTGTTTTACCTCATAAATATGAGATACATCCTTTGTCATAATTTAATTAATGGAACTGTTGATGTAAAATATTCACTTATTTCCTCTGTATGTGAATGACGGGTGTATTTCTCCTGCCGTTGGCAAATCTCAATATGCAATGTTTTTAATTTCCTCTCACAGTGAGTTTTTTTGGGTGGGATGAGTTGCAGGATTTAACAGTGAAAATAATATTCTTCTTCAAGTGTGACCGCTGTCTGCAAATTGAATGTGTCTATGATTATTTAATTTTAATATAAATTATTCTTTGATTCTGTTCTACTGCTCCTGTTTTTAACTAAGTATTCTGAACAGAGAAATATTATATTGATCCTCTACACTTTGACAAAGACGACATCAATTACACATCAGGCCAGAATAAATTACACAGATTTAAAAGAGTTGTGTTTTGTGAAACACATGAAGAAAGCATGGTGATGTGGTAGTTATGTCTCTGGACCATCAGTTGTCTGACGTACACAGAATCAATTATAAAACAATAAATAAAGATATAAAAAAACAAAATCATTTGTCTTTAGACTGAAAACCAAAGTTCATAAAATTGCATTTTAATTGATTAATGTACTCTGAAATATGAATGAATAATTTCATAAACAACAACAAGCTGAGTTTGATGAATGCAGAAGATAAATTGGTTATTATTTGCTGCTTTCCTCTTTCATTACGTATGATAATGATGGGAAAATTTAAATAGATCAAAGAAATAAATGCAGCAGCCTCCAGGAAACCAGAAACCAGAGAGAGTAAATCATCAACTGGTGAAATAACAAAGAGTGGTGGGAATAATGGAAAGTCAAAAAAACACCCAATCAGAAAACCTGGATAATGTTCATCAATCATCTAGATAACTTACGATATGGACATTTACGAGATCAAGTCGAGTATCAGAAGAACCAGCTGTCATCAGTTCACTCTTGTTTGTATCTACTTTTTCTGTGTAACACACTCTTACACACCTACAGTCATAGACTTATTTAGAGGGAGACTACTCATATTAACCAAGACATTTTTTACTTATCAAATGCTCTTCCTGCATTTACATGTCTGAGATGTGAGGCTGGATTTTCATGAATAAGGCAAATGACAAATCTAACCCAATTTCAGGTAAAAAAAAAAGTCAGTCTTCTCTGCTGCTGTCCAAGAGGGAAAAAAAATGTGAAGACGCACTTTTGCAATGCTGCTGCTTTAGAGGATTTTTTTTTTAAAGAATGTGCCATGGTTTATTGAGAATTGTATTCTCTACAGCCTTGAAAAAAAAGTTGTGGCGACCCAAAAGGCAGACTGAGCGCGAACCTGAAAATGTTTATGAAAATATTCATATAAGTGACGAACTGTACCTCGATGAGACCCCCAGCCCCCTCCCCCTTCCACTGTGGAAGAGGGTACAAGCCAACTCTGCTATTTCATATAACACGTGCAGAGGAGTAAAGATGCCATTCTGACAGAAGACTATGACAGGAGGGCTGCCCTAGTTTGTCGCTTGAAGAGGCTCCGGAGTGTTTGTGTGCATGCGCGCGTGTATGTATGTGTGTGTGTGTGTGTATGTGTGTGTGTGTAGGTTTGTCTGTGCATGCTGGTTGAACGCTTACAGTGTTGAACTGTGACATCCAGTCAGATCCAGACACTTTTTTTTTTAATAAGCTCCTTCCGCCAGTACACCAACAACTCATGAAGGGCAAAAAGCAAAAAACACACACACACATTGGTCCCCACAAGGTCTACTGATCCTGACAAGGTCAGTGTTTACACTGGAAAATGTCCTAAAGAAGGAACAAAAAACGAGTACACACACATTAGAATTCAGAAATGACCTGATAGAAATGAAACCACTGCTACCAGTCTGTACATACTCTCTAAACTGCGACGCATCGCTCCAAAGAACTGACTTAAAATAGAAGGTGAGGACTGATTAGAGGTAATGAGCAATGACAGATAAAGATTTTGTTTTTCTCAGTAAGACAAGGAACAGCTACATTCTTCCCCCTCAAGTGTATGTTTTTCTGTCCTGGGGCTTTTCTCCATTTCTTTGTGCTCCGTTAGTTCTTAAGACAATCTTTCTGATGGGACAAGAACACACACACACACACACACACACACACACAGACGTATGGCTGTCACACAGTGGTTGGTCACATGAGGGTAAATTGGCCTGGAATCTCTGGAGTGTGCCATGGCAATGGAGACAGATAGGAAATCACATGTCAGATAAAGGTGTGCAGGTTGCTACTGTCGATACACACACATAATATATAGGCAGTCACACACACACACCTCAGTGCCTGTCGATACCACACCTACAGTAATTGCCCGTCCATCAACTTTGTCTGACTGCCCTGCTGCCTCCATAAAATCAAACTTAAACCAATTTGCACCGATGTGGACGGCATCAAGTAGTAAATAGACGAGTTAAACTGGTAAAACATGGGAGCGTAAAAGGATGGGGGGGGGGTTAGGATGTACTGCAGGAGAATTCACGGGGGGGTTATGCTAACACACCAAAACAACACACACATGTTTGATAGCTTGGCCTTGTTTGCTGCTGTTCAGTTTTGTCTGTTAGAACTCTAGAGGCTTGAGTTAAAATCCCTGTATTTTCTTGTTTTTCCATAAAAAGAAGACCCTCACTCAGAATGCTTTAGACTGTTAAACATACAATATGTAACTTCAGCCACTAGGGGTCCCCCAGTCAAAAACAATAACGACGATAATGGGAGTTGTTTTCAACACCAGGAGCGTGTCGATGCAAATCGACCTCACACAACCCAGGCGCAAATCATGTTCACGAATGAGGTAATGTATTTAAGTTTTACTCACGTTACGCAGCGAACGGCAATGAATATTTGGGATCAATACAAACAGTGGAAGGACAAAGCTGCCAAATGGCTAACTGTGTGAGACGGGCAGAGCCACAGGTAAAGCAGATGTGACGCAGCTAAAAGGCGACTGAAATGAAACGTCCTGTTACTTTGAATAAACTCTGGGATTTTTCTGGGTTTGAACATTGATGGAAACATTTTAGATAATGTAATTGCACAAGTCCAAAACATTTATAAACAAAGGTCTTGAAGGAATAAGAGGACGAATTGTTATATATTACATCTTTAAGAATGTCTGTTAAATGATTAATTTAGATTTTATGCTAATCCACCATCTCTATAGTGGTTAAGTTTATGCAATTGCTTTAGTAAGGTTTGGGAAAAGATCTTGGTCGTGTTTAAAAGATGTGAACAGAGGTCTCTGCTGTCAGAAACTTTGTACAACCATCCACCCACTGCAGCAGTACTACAACATTAAGGTACCTCGGCTCTTTTGTCAGGAGAACCTTTGAAGCATTCTGGAAATTAAAATCAATGGGTAGCCTAACTGCATGAATATTTCAGTTAAATCCAAGCCTTAAAATTCTTAGGTATTTTTTTCTCGTAATACCTTCAATGCCTTTCATGAACAGTGGAGAAACTATTGGAGCGCTGGTCAGCAAACACATCTACAGCTGACCCAAATCCTCGGCTGTTTGTTTGTGAAGCTGCCTAATGCAGCCTTTCACAATCATGACACGAGCCAAACCAGCAGAGCAAACAACAAAAGGATAACAGAAAGCGAGGGAGAGAAAGAGGAGGAGAGAGGGGAGGGAGGTAAGGAAACAACCAAATTCAATTTAGCCAAATTAAAGGTCAGGAGGTGCAGGGGTGAGAGGAAACCAGGAAAAGAGGAATTTGTGTGTGTGTGTGTGTGTGTGTGTGCGCGTGTGTGTGTTTAACAGTGGCCAAGGCCCAGTGATCAGTGACTGGACCAGCAGTTAAGGGCTTGTTCAGAGGGGGAAGGGGTCAGCAGACATGGCGGTGGGTGGGGGGAAAACCCACTTACATCCAAACTTCACTTCAGACAGCACACACTGAGAGAAGACTTCCTCTGACATTAATGAGCTCTGCATCTGACGGGAATCATCCGAGCCTAAAAACTGTTCCAAGTTCTATTCAAGCTAGTTAACACACACACACACACACTGACACACTGACACACACACTGACACACTGACACACACACACACACACACTGACACACTCACACACACACGTACATTCACTCTGACAAAAGGAACAGAAAATATTGTGTTTAGTTACTTTCTGTCATGTCAGCTTGTGGAAAGACGATAATTGAATTACAGTACACACTGACTACATAATATAAAAAAGGTCTGTACATTAATCTAAGTAAACTACAAAAACCAAGTAACACAGATAATAAGTAAGAATAAGTCTTCATCCTGTGGCTGTAGACTGTATCTGAAGATGGACAACATGTCTCCGAGATATTTTGGCTTTAATTCTGGATAGTGGGAGGACCACTATCCAGAATTAAAGCCAAAATATCTCGGATATGAACACCGCCGTCTTGCGCATTTGGATCCAGAGTCTGTTCAGTAGTGATCGGGGGAAGGAGCCACAGCAGCGAGGTTGCATCAATACACGTGCTCGACCAATCGAGAGTCAGTTAAAGCAACAATTATGACGTGTTCGCCCGTTTCTATAGCATCAAATAACTAATTAAAACCAAACCCTGGAAAACACTTGAACAGACCACTTGATAAGAACTACCTAAAACATGAGAGTTTTATAAAATATCTCTCTGCGAGAAAGAAGAAAGCAAAAATGTTATTGGTGCTCTGTTCAGCAGGGCACAGAGAGATGGTTGGGTTATTCAGTTTGTCTTGATCTGCTTCTCTGTCGTTGTTCTCATTTTCCTTTCTCACTTTGTCTCACAGATTCTCTCTGGTGGATCTGTCTTTTTGTCTTTTATTTATCATTTGAGTCTCTGTCGCTCTCTCTCTGTCTCTCTCTCTCACACACACACGCAATCAATCCGTGAGGTGAAGCCCTCGCAGCAGAATCATTCTCTGTCACTGAGCTGTATTTATAACCCCATCTATCAGCCAGCCCCGGGAATACGTGACACTATTCTCAGGACCAAGACCACCAAACTGCCCCCCAGCCGTGCATTAGAGTAGGATCAGTGTATGTGGGCGTTTGTGCGTGTGCATGTGCTCATATGCCCATTTGTGCTTGTGCATGGGCCTGTGTTAAGCAGATATCAGAGCTCAACCTCATTACAGAAAACACACAGCAGCTCACAACTCCTGTCCAACTGTTGGCGATCAGCGGAAGAACCAGCGAGAGAGAGGGAAAGAAAAGAAGACGACAAGAGGGAAAACAACCAAGGAGAGAGTGACGGAGGGCGGGAGGGAGGCAGATGGAAAATAGAGAAGGGCAGAAATGGGAAAAAAAGCAGGATTGGAGATGGAGTAGTGGAGGTAGTAAAGAAAACAGGAGGGTGCTTGCGCTTGCTGTCTTCTCTGATGAGAGCGGAGATCTATATCCTCTTCTGTCCAAGGTCACGGTTGTTACATGGGAGCAAAGCAATATCTCGGACCCCCACACACACACACACACACTATGTGAGATATGGCTCTGCCGATAACTACAAGCTACCATTATAGATTAAAGCAATTAAACTGGAGGCGACCTTTAACCGAACATTATGCCACAGTCAGGATCTTGTGTGAATCATAAGATGTGCGTGTGTGATGAGAGTGTGTGTGTGTGTGTGTATGTGTGTGTGTAAGTAGAGGGCATGCTTTACATATGCTTGCCTCACTGCTCACCCTCATGTTCACATTACGAAGCAATGCAGCCTTTTCCCACCCAGCATCCCGAGGCCAGTCCAATAAAAATACATGTCTGGTTGCAAGATTACATTAAATCTCAAAACTGTAATAAAACTGAATAGGCCAGAGTACCGCAATCCCACACTGCCGGTACCTATCAGACAGAATCACAACACAGATTTCGGTGCCTTATTTCGGTGCCTGAGCTATGTACTGCAACCCATACAGGCAACATTAACATCCCCACATGTGCCTAGTTAACATTACACTTAACTGGTGGCAACACGGCTCTGGAAGCACGTAACATTAACCTATAGTTACCTAGTAGCTACCCCAAGACGACAGACGACACAACAACAAAAGTCCTAAAGCTAAACGTAAAGTGTGGGTGTATTTCACCCAAAAAGATACAGACACCGGGACGTGCGGCAAAAGTTTAAAAATGGGAGGAACACGACAAACTGAATGAAGCACCTGGCGACACATGGGATACTTTCAAAAGCAGAGGGATTTTATATTTGTTTGCTTGTATGACCCCTCAGCTGGCTGGGTGGACGTCCCAACTTCCAATTTGCCTTAGCAACAAAAAAGCCGTTCTTATTATATAGAGCGTTTTAAAGAAAAAAGTATTGCATCTGTCACCGTTTCAGCACCAGCAACATTTTAAAAGCATCTTTTTAGCATCCCTTATTGGAAAAAAACCCAAACGAAACCCAACCCTAAATATATTCCCTGTTCTGTTGTTTCACCCCCTCCCTCACCCTGGGCAGAGGAAGGAATTAAAACATTAATTTGCATCCCTTATAGTCAACATCCCGTTGCAGCTGAAGGAAGCATAGAGCTCCAATCATGCTTCTGTGTTTTTTCTAGGCTTGAGGAGGTATATTTAGAGACAGATAAATAGAAGGAAGTAATCTGCTCTATTCCCCAGCATGATTCTGCACTAGAGGGGGAGCAGGAAAAAAGTAGGCCCAGAGAAAGAGAAGACAATTGTCGTTCCACTGGGTTATCAGGAGGGTAAAGTAGGGATGAAGACAGCGGGACAAAAAGGAACCGAGCAGAAACCTGTGAGCATCCACCCAGCTGTTACATCAGTATGCCCCCAGGGCCGGGACTCGTTGTGTGTTGGGCTCCCTCTGCTGGCTCACAGAAACTCACCCCACTCCTCCTCCTCCCTGTTCTGCTGGTAACAAAGACCTTCAGAGGATGCTCTTCATCACAACAACTTATGAATGAGCCCATTTCATCCACAGATCATGTTCCCCAAGTCCACAGTTAGTAGCAATTTGGAGCAATTCTCTCAGTTGTGCCAAGGCACAGTGTTCCAGCCCACCCTCATAACTGGGTTTCTTGTAAATGCCAACAATTTCGGAGCAGATCAATAAGCCCTTGTAGTAAACTAAGCTTGTTGACAGCTTAACACTATTTTGCTGCTAACACTATCAGCTGTATCAAAGGGACTGTGCTCTTAATTGAGCTTTGAGAGTTGTGTATCTCCTTTTATGACAGCCGTGCTTTTCGCTACGAGACAGACTCAGAGGGAGGATTTCCTGGAATAACATGACTGCCGAGATGCGTGGGTGGAGAATATGCACACTCATAGACTAACACAAGGTACAGATGCACACACACACACACACACACAAACTGGCACAAAAGAAAAGCAGTCCCTCAGCTAAGCGTGCAGTCACAGCAGGAAAACTGGCAGGCTGAGAGGTAAAAGCAGAGCATAGAGCGGCGGACAAAAATGGCTTCATTGGATTACTGTCCCACTGGGGCACACACACAAACACACACACACAACACTAATACACACACATACACAAGTCAGGGGCTTGGCTAAAAAGTGCCAATTAGTCCAATGGGCTGAAGCAGCAGGACAGAGAAATGATCAGAGGGGGAAGGACAAAGACACTAGACACCCAATATAAAAAGTGTACATTGAAAACTCTGTTGACCTGTCAGTCACCTCAAAAATTCTCCAGTTGAACATCAGACACACACGTGCACAGCAGCTCACAGATGCCCCCTGTGCGCTTATCCCTATCAACAGGAGTTTCCTTTGGCTTCCAGGGGGGTTACATCATTCATGCTCGTTTGAATGAATATTTCATCGGTGTGTTAGTGTCTCCCTCACATGCATTGTCTCCTGCTGTTAGCGCACTGCTCTTCCTTCTCCGCTCGCTGCCTACCTAACCTCCAGAGCTTTTGTTCTCTATGAGCTCCTCTGGGCTGTGACATACACTCAGCTCACACACAGTTGAGTCAGCCAGAGACATGCAGGAGGTCCCCTCAAACCTGAGTGTGGCCTGGCCTGTGCTGTCCCGTGTGCGCGGGGGGTTGATGTGAAATCATTTGACTGTTTAATCTACTGTGAAAGTAGGAGAAAGGTAGCAACCATGCAGCTCATGACAGGGATGCAGCCTTGTTGAGCCGCACAAAAGGACACGACCGGAGCTGTGAATGAAAACGCTTCACAGGATGACAGTCAAGTCACAGCTGGTATCACCTCCAGTCAGACTGCCTGACAGCACGAGAAGCAACAAACAAACACTCACAAAAGACCCACCGTGTGCTCCTCAAACCAGTTATTTTGAATGTGCACTGCTGTGCTCCTTTCTCCACTTAGAAGTTCCCATCTGGAGCCAGCTCCCATGTTTCAGTCCAGCAGGCAGTCAGGAGTAGTTAGTGAGTAAATGCATTGGCTAATTTCAGGCCCAGCATCGATGTTAATACAATAACCAGGAGAAGCTCAGCAGCAGCGTGTGACAAATTTAATGTAATTGCTGCTCCTCATTTGTAGACTGCAGCAGAGGGGAAGAGCATCTATCAGTGGGTTATAATGAAGATATCTATAATTTAGAAGCATTGTGACACAGAGGTCAATATTGCTTTGGCATAATCATTATAAGTTAGGCTGCTTTAATGCAAGAAAAACAAAAAGAGTAAGACAGATGTGGAGCTTTTTCCAGATGTCAGAAAGTAAAATTGTCCACATCAGCCATCTCCATCCTCAGCATGTCAGGGATGCATGTGTGTATATACGTCATGCAAATTTAATTCCAATATTCCCGGGAAAGAAAAAACGTGACGAACAGTTTCTCCCCCCCTCCTCAGCTTCCCTCCATCTCCGCTTTTCTTTATGCATCATTCATAACCGAGCCGAGCACTTTCTGCGCCGCTCCGCTCCGCGCTCTCCCCGGCCAGTGGAAGCGCAGGGACCGGGGCTCCTCGTCCGCCAACGCAGCGCACAACAGCCCCAAAGTCATCTATGTATACACGCTCACACGCACACTCACACAACCTTCCAGGTCCAGGACACCCACCTTCATTCTCCGGGTAATTCCGTAAGGCTCGGCACGGCGACAGAAAGAGGAGCAGGGAGTACAGGAGGAGAGGGGATGGATAGATCCACAGGACGCGTGGTGGTGGTGCCATTTTTCAGGCTGCGCTGCGCCCTCGCTGCATCCCTGTCGGCGGTGTCGAGTCGGTGAGCGCCGCTCTGCGATTGAGGAGAGAGAGTGGGGAGAGAGAGAAAGAGAGAGGGGGAGAGTGAGGAAAGTAGAGAGAGAGAGAGGAGGAGGTGGAGGAGGAGACGCTGGGAAGGAGGGTCCACAGTCAGCCAAGTCCTGTCATTCAGCCGCCTGGCTGTGGGGTGGTACAGCAGCGGTCTTTGGAGACTCCTTGCACCGGGTTACACTGCAAAACAAGAGGGAGAAAAAAACATCTGAACAAGTGATTTTAAGTTTGAAAGTATAATTTGCCCTACAACTTAGAAAACAACAGCGAATTTCAATTGTCAGTGCTTCAAGGACACAATGAAAATTCTGTAATCTCTTTCAAAGCCATCCTAAAAGCACAGTGGAGCCTCAAATTTATAAAGTATATATGTCACAGCAAAATCAAACCTCTTATGGGATTATAGGATTCTAATTCTGTAATTCTGTAAAGCCCATTCATTTAAAAAGAAATACGGATATAGCAAAACAAGAGTTTCACTTTTTTAAATCTGTTATAGTGCATTGGCCGTTCTCAACCTGCCCCGAACTAGAGAATCGGTTGTCATTGTAAACGCATATCATTATCCACAACATCACTAAAGGTAAAATCACAGTTTCCGTGTCCGCCGGTCCGCTATGGTCCTCATGACGTAACTGTCTCATCCACCCATGTCCACTAAGGTTCTCATGAACTCCTATACGGTCGTCCGTGTGCAGCCCAAAATTTGCAACTGTGCTAACTGTATGTATCGACTGCGCATGTTCCAGGTACAATATATGCACCGACCAGAATGGAATGTTGGATCAAGTACGCATGCCTGGGACGCCAGACCAGCGTGGACCCTCATTTTAGTATAAATGGAACTGTGGGCATGTACGTGGGACTGGAACGAGTAGGCAACTCTCAGTGGACATAGAATGCGGAAAGTATGGTCAATAAAGTGCTAGTTGCCTATTATTCAAATTCTATTGATATTGAAAGTATCACATGTTCAAATCGCAGCAAATGTGACACTGCACTTCCTTAACAATACACAAACCAAGTGTGAAGCCATTAAAACAGTTCTCAAGGCACAAGAGCTACAGTCAGACAAACAGTGATCTCTGGAATCATTAGATGGATTTATAACAATGGCATGAAGTAGTTGTGTTTTCATCAACCCATAAGGAACAGACACACTGTTTGACATGACTGTAATCACTGAAAATCTAACCATGGCATCCACCTGCAGCACTTAACCTGTATTCACTGTGGCCTGTATTAAATTCCTTTACAATAGACTATGCAGTTAAGATAGTCATTCCACTGTGTTTTATTTAGTTTAACTCAGAACCACATTCTCTGGAAACCACAACAAAACCAGGCCTCTCGTGCTGTTTGGATCCACAGTCAACAGTGGGTAGCGCCAGGATAAACTCTTCCATCTCACTGTAGAAAAGACTGTCAATTATTTTGATAAGCGACATGGGCACAAGCCAATTACAGCATTAGTGTCAGCTCCAGCTCGCCTCGCTCTGTCTTCGCCCAGTTGTTGATATGGTTCCTGCAGATGTGACCGGCAGTAGGCAACGCTGACATGCACAACGGCTCCCAATCAAACCCTTTATGGAGATTTATTCAGCCTATATTACATGTATTTGAATGCAGTTTGGACGTCAGGAATGTGAATGTGGCTGTTGGTATGTCTCGCGCAGACTTGTCTTTAAACATGAATAAATAATGTGCACAGCCTGTCATGTGAAATGTGTGAGGAAAAGCTGTGAGTGTGCAAGGTCAACCTTTCAATCGTTCACTTCTTAAACACAGCCACACAGGACAGTGCTCCTGTGGCCAATCCCCTGCAGTACAGGCATTAGAGGGGTATCATTCTTCTCATGGAAACTTCAGCGAAAAAAAGCAAATGAGCATCGTTCCCATAATGTTAAACTTTTCATTTAATCCTAACACCTACTTATACATTCTGCTGACTGGTTCCGGATATAAATTGGGTAAAATTAGAGCCCATTTTCGGATCTAAATCAGTATTTTTCTTGCTGTGGATGCCCAGCACACCTGAGAGAACGGGATAAAGAGATCCCAGAGGTCACCTGAAGCACTGGGGTTTTATTTCCCCGCAGGCAGCAGGCAACTGTGATGCAACGCGCGCCATGATTTATGGAAAGATCGTGACCACAATTATATTTACCACGGGTAACGCTCTTCTATCACACTTCTGTCCCAAATGAAGCTCCTGAAAGAGCCATAAAACTGTCAAAAAGACTCTGATTTATGCTGAAATTCTGTTTTAGCCCCCTCCCGGCCATGTGTGCAGCGATAGAAGTGTGTATCGGCTTTTGTGTTCCTTCTTGCATTTGTGTGAAGCAGCCACCTCCACAGATTTGTTAAGGGTCCAATTATGATGATGATTTGTTCCCTGCAATGGCTTTACTTGGATGACCTAATTTCCTCATTGAGTGTGTGTCAGTGTGTGTGTGTTGGGGGGGTGGGTAAAAGTACTAGTCTGTTTTCCTCTCCTCCTCCTCAGCCCTTCCTCTCCTTCTTCTTCTGCTGCCATGACGCTGCATTCATCCGTACGGGCGACAAAACATTGCTGTCATGCATTCCAGCAGTGACAGCATGACATGGCCCCCTAAGCCCTTGTCACTCCCTCCAGCACACAAACCCACATACACACACACATCCTGCACGCCTTGTGGAGGAGTGATTTCGTCGGTGTAAAACACTGCTTTTGCATAGAGACATTTCAAGGCTCGACAAGACTGAGCTGAGTTACAGTCGCCCACAACAAATATTTTAAATGTGTTTCCTGGTGCCCTCGTGTGCATAACTTTGTCTGCATCTACCGCTGTATTTTTGCGCCGTTCACCCTCTTCACTTTACTTTACAAATGTATTTCCACTTGGAAGTGATCTCCTCCTATAGCCTTTCACTCATTTTAAGAAGACTCTCCCTTTCATTCCTTCCCCCTCCTCTTTTCGACCTCTACATTCCCAACCCTCACCCTGCTTGGCCTATGGCTGGGTCAGCGAGTCTCTGTGTCGGTCTGCTAACCAGCCACAGTATACTTCTCTGTCTTATTTCCTCACAAACACACAACCACAGTGAATATATATACTCGGAGCTCCTCCCTATGAGAAAACAGAGGACAGTTACAAACTTGGATAAGTGCAACAGGCGGCGCAGCAGGAGTGTGTGCAAGTGTTTTGTGTCGCGCACATGCACCGTTTGCTTGTTTGACGAGGGGCAGAGGTGATGACAGGGTCGTCTGCCTTGCCAGGAACACCCCCCGAAGCCACCACACTCTAAATACACACACACACCCTTAGCCCCATTCAAAGCCACTCACTCATGTAGTAATGTCTCTATTGTGACAGGCTGAAGGCTTTATGGGCAACAGCTTGGTGCTGGCATTTGGGCAGAGGCATTAGTGTGTATATGAGCATGTGCGTGATTGTGTGTTAGTGTGTGTGCCTGCGTTTGGCTCATCCGCTGTGGAATCTGCCCTTCCAGCGCTGGAAGTGTTGAAGCCTCGACTGCTCTGCTCCAGACTGGTGACAGTCGAGCAGAGTTGCAGGATAGAGGACGGTAGCGGAGGCAGTTTCAGGCCCGAAAATTAAAAGATAAACACGCACGCACACACACACACACACACACTCAAACATCATTCCCCTCCACTCTCACTTTCCTTACTGCCATCGTCTCAGTTAAGCAGGCAGAGCGATTCGTCATGTCAGAGAGCCCCGGTGCTGCCATACAAAAAAGGTGAAAGGGAGTGTGGGAAAGGGCTGGTGCACAAAGCCCTCCCTGCCCCCGTCTGTCTCCCTGTCTCGGTTGCATACGCGGGCCGAGAGCCCCTTCAGCATCCCCCCACCCCATAGTCTCCAAGGCCACCATCTGCAAAAACACAACCGACCTCTCTACACATATACATATACTTCGATTTCCCACGTGTACTTGTTAATTTTGTGGTGTAGCTCAGGGCGCCAACGCAGCCAAGAAGAGTGAGGCTACGATTTTCTACTGTGGCCACCAATCTTAAAATGCAATGAGTTCATAGATAGCGTTCGCAAAGATATCTCAACATCAGGTCTCTGGAGCCCCCCCGAAAACCCTTTAACTCAGTCCAGACAACCATTCAGCCGGGGAGATGGAGGGAGGAAGAGACGGAGGGATGGAGGGAGGGAGGAAGAGGATAAACACAGCTATTCAAAGAAGAAAGTCTGCCAGCACTACCTACAAAGAAAAGAGTGTGAAAGTGAAGGGCGATCTCCTTGAGACTGACGCCAGCTACGCAGACAGAGAGGCAGACAAACAAACAAACAGAGAGACTGACAGAAAGAAAAGCTGAGAGAGGAAGATGCTCACACTGTTCCAAAATGTCTGCTCATCTGGTTTGTAGGAACCAAAATATAAACACACTCACAAACACACACACACACACACACACATATACTATATATATATGTATTTGGACAAACTGCTGACTCGTAGGCAAAGTGAATGTTGTCTGGCACAGCTGGGCCCAGCAGAAGGATATTTACTGTAAGTCTGCTGGGGGAGAGCAGTCAGTGTCTTACCATCTCTGTCCTGTCCTTCTCAAACAGAGGAGTGATTTAACAATCAATGAAAACTGACCTTGTCTTCCTGTATCACATTCCTGCTGGAGCTTCCCCAATAGCCAATGACGAGAAGGCATGCAGATTCACCGGCGGCAAGGTGAACAACAATAAGAAAATATCTTTATGAATCATCTTGAGGCAAGTAGAGACAAATGGGAGCAAAGTCAGGGAATTTATGTCATTTTATTCAGCCGATGTCACATCATATCAAAAAGTGCTAAAAGAAAGAAGGGTAGATGGATGAAGGGAAGAATGGAGTCATCATGAGTAACTGGAGTTTGCCCAAACAGTGACAGTCTGCTGGCAGAGCGAGGACGGAGAGATGCCCAGCTCAGAGCTCAATCATTTCCTGCTTGTTCAGTGCTTTATATGGGCTGGCTCAGATCAAGGAGAATTTGAATAAGGATTTAGGCGTCACTGTCATATGGATCGCACACTACTGCTGTCATCCGAGAGTCTTATCCTGACCTGCAGTCGCTGTTGCCTCACAGACCGTTAATCCTTTGTGTAATAGTGGTCAGAACTTTGCATCGTGGGTCGAGGAGTAAGATTGTCGCTGAGAGAAAGTCTTTCATCCCACATTATAGCTCAGTCAAAATGAATCATTTTCTAAAGTAAAATAAATTAAACTATGACAAAAGAAAACCAAACCACATTTTTTTTTTTATTTCAGGGCTTCAAATAGCAAAAGCAGTTGGCTAAACAGAATGACTCCATTTACAGGTAGCACAAAGGCAGCTTCATTCACTGGAGGGAAAGGCAGGTGTGGACTCGGTGAATGTCTGTCAGCGTCTGGCGGAGGAGAAAACACTGCTCTCAAAGTGGCTGAAGGCTGCACAGACCCTTTCACATGACGTAATTGGATTCAAAGTTAACATTTTTAAAAAGCCTCAGTGTGTATTCTTCTTCCACCTTTCCTCCGTGCACACAGACAAAATGACTTGCACAGAGCAGATCCGCATGTCGGTGTGATTTGTCACCATCTCTCCCGGCACGGACAGGCTCGCGCTAATGGACGGACACTCTTTGTGTGCTAAACAAATTAGCTCCATTACTATGAGACACACAGCGGGGGTGAGAGAGACAGATAGAGGGAGAGAGAAGCAAAGGTTGTAGATAAGGGATATATAAATGCAAACATAAAGAGAGAGAGAGGAGCGAGGAAGAGATTCATTCATACAGTGAATAAGAGAAGAGTTGTTGTATGGAACATCATTTTGTGCGAGTGTATGTGCCAGTGTGTCTATGTGAGCCAGGCGAGACATCTAAGCGCTTCGAGCCCTTGTGAGAAAGAGTAAATGTGCATTATCATCCATCCATCACTCACTCATTACTCATTCACTTACTTACTCTCTCAGACACACACACACACACACACATACATACACACAAGGAGCACATACATGCTGATAGGCCCTAATACGTGCACTTAACACCAGACTGGATGCCAGTGAGACACATTTATCTCCATGCAACTGTGAAACGATGCTGAGTGCATCTGCGAGTGTGTGTGTATGTGTGCAGCAGCGAATGTGATCCGCCAGGTTTCAGGTCAAAGCAATTCTCTGTCAAATGATTGGTTCATAATCTGATTGACAGGCATTCTCCCTCCTCTTCTGTCTTCTCCTTTCTTTCCCATCATTTGTCATCCATTTTCACTCTTTCTCGTCCCCCCCCACCTTGTTGTATGCATTTCTCTGATCCTTTTACACCCTCTCACCTCGTCTCATCTGCTTCTCCCTCCAACGTCCTGTTTGCCTTCACCTCCTTCTCCTCCTCTCCACTCTCCCTCCATCCTGTCTCAGTCTGGATGATATAAACACATCATTCCGTCTGCGCTGTGATCACATTACCTGTGGTAACGCCGCTCAGAACCACACACCTCCGCCATCTGGAAGCGTGTGTGCGTGTGTGTGTGTGAACTCATTTTTGTTCCCTCTTTGGGACTTTTTCCAGCCTAACCCAAACCTTGTCAGGACCAAAGCCCGGTCCTTATGAGGCAAAACGTCACTACTTAGGTCCTGACTAAAGGCAGGGTAGGTAAGCCGTCTCTGAAACACTTTTTAATTTATATGTTGAAATCATCCCGATAGCCATCAGGAATATAATACACATATGGACAGAATTAAATGATTGGCTGCCCCTGCTCTCACTGTGCATGACTTGGCAAGTCTTCAGCAGAGAAGACATGCACTGCTGAAGCAGCAACGATAGCCAGAAGTAAGCGAGCAAGTCATGGAAAAGTCTGCTTCTAGCAGTTGTCAGGTATAGTGCACGTTCATGTGTTTTGGGGCCGAAGCTTTGACGAGAGGGACGATTGGAGGGAGTGGAATGCATCTGTATCATTTTTTCCAAAGCGTAGCCTGCTTTTGTTCACGTGTCCAGGATTACCAACCCCAGCTTTAAGGTTAGTGGTATGGTCTGAATTGTGGTTAGGGTTAGGCATAAGTTGGTCATGGTTAAAGTTAAGCTTAGTGATTAGGTTTTGGTTAGGCTGCCCTCAATGAAGGCAATCAATGCAATCTTAATAAGGATAGCTGCGCAAACCTGTGTGTGTGTGTGTGCGTGCGTGCGTGCGTGCGTACGTGAGTGTGTGCAGGTGCGTGTGTGTGTAAAATCATGCCCCGTATGGGACTTTCAGCTCAGTGGTGGCGGTACTTTCGTGGCCTTGAATCTTTTCTCTGGATTTCCAATGGTCACATAGAGTTGTGTGTGAGAGGTTAAGTTGATTCTCTTCAGTGCTGACATGCTGCATCAATAGAGAAATATCATCTAGCATCTGAAGGTTATAGAAGATTTCCTGTGCTATAATAATCACCGACTCTCTTGTTGTTGTTTTTTTCAAATGGAACTTCTGAGGTTACTGGTCATCTGTGTGTGTGTCATCCTCTCTCCCTCTCTCTGTCTCACTTATTACGTCCGCCAAAGAGGTTATGTTTTCACCCCTGTCCATTCATTTGTCAGCAGGTTTCTCCTGTTTACATGTGCTGATGTGTAGTTAAATGTAGGCGAGTTCAGAGAGAGCTGGACCTCTGCAGCCATAAGGTCGACTCCACTGTACCCCGATCAAATGGAGGGTGATCGATCAGGTAGTCTTCAATTATAGCAGGGCTTCCTTACCTCTGGCCCTGCGACCTCTGACCTTTATATGGATGTTTTTACAGTTAGAGGGCAAGCAGCCAGGAGAGAAAACAACCAGCAATGCAACACACACTCTCTTCAGGTCGAAAGACGCTTCTCCGAAGTCTCCTTTGACATTATCATGAGCTTTAATGATATGTTATAGGCCTCATTTAAACTCTTAGCAGCTGCCCGGGATCTATCGTGCCATGTCAGACTAGAATCAATATCTCTTACACACACTCTCACACACACACATATACACACCCTGGGAGGAATCTCTCTTATCGGGAAACATCAGATCAAGCAGATACACTTGAATGTCTATTGGGGGCAGATTGACTCACAGTGAGGGGGCTCAGAATCAATGTTTTTTCTCGCAGGCCAAACTCATCCTGTGCTAGTGTGTTTGTTTGTGTGTGTGTGTGTGTGTAGATGTGTGCGTTTGAGTGTGTGCATCCAGGGAGCACTTGCCTGCCCAACCAGCTGTCTGCTTATTCACGACATATTAATATTAAGATGGTGGTGGCGAGGATCAGAGGACGGACGCGCAAGCCCAGAGCAGGCCGAGTGCAGCCGTGGACTCGCCTGACAAGAGAGGCCCCTCGTCGAGCTCCCCCGCTGGGCTCGGGAGACAAAGACAAGTGCCTGTGTTTCCAAACACGGGCCCCTCTCACCACCCAGAGGTCAGGAACTTTGAATAATCTAGCTCAAGCAGGGGAGGCCATTCTTTTCTCATGCACACACACACACACACACACACACACACACTCAAACACACACATTTAGGGATTAGGGCTTTGATATGACCCTGCTTAACCCAGTAGAGAAACGAAAAGCAGGGTGTCACAGGGGGGAGAAGGAAGAAAGTTTCAAAGAGTGGGGGGTCTACGTGGGCCTAATGACAAAGAGGTGGGGGTAGTGGTGCGGATGAAAAGGGCAATCATGGGACATGTGACAAGAAGCAACAGGGTGAGATGGACTGAACGGACTGCATGATCAAAGCAGACAAATTATAAGAGAGATGGAGAGATGAGGAGTAAAAGGGAAACATCCTCTTTGAACGTCTTCGTAAAAATGTCCTTCTGGCCCATCCTCGTGTGAGATTCCACCGCCAGTGAAAGACAAAAAACTGACGTCCAGACACAATAATCATTCTGTCACTTGCTCTCAAAAAGACCCACAAGATCAAACTAGCAGCCCACGTTCAAGCGATGTAGTGTCTAGAATGGGAAACCTAAATTATTCAAGGACAGCTGACATTTTATCTCTTTAGCCTCACAACTTACTATATTACCATGAAGAGCAGAATAATGTCAGCTATAGCCTGGGGGATGCAGTGGTTGTATTTTTGCCACTCCAGACTACTGGGCTAAATTTGGATGACTCTCTCAGAGCTTGTCAAGCGCAGGCTTCCCCCTTCACTCACTACAGGGGAAGTACGCCATCTAGTGCACGAGCAGCATAAGGGCTCGCAAAGTCCAGAGCAGCAGATTTTGAGTGTGTGTAAATCATTTATTGAAAAGAAGTGACGCTTTGGTGGAATAAAAAAAAGAACATAACCATTGTGGAGTCTGACTGTCTCAAGACTTTTCAGTGGAGCAGCTCCAATAAAGACTCTTTTGTTTCTGTTTTCATTGTCATTGTTGTGATGGGGGCCTAACATTTCTGATACAGGCCATTGTAGGCTTCACAATTCTATGGTTTTAATATGCAGTTTTTCATATTTTCAGCTTTTGAAATACACTTTAAGGTAAATGAACTGTGACGAACTTGATTTCACAATTACGACTGTGGGACTTTTTGCTTGAGAAAGTAAGTCCAGTCCACACGAGCAACACAAAGCAGTAACGGAATAGGAAAAAAATGACCCCCGTCTCCCAACTAATCGGCCCATTTTACCAAATCTAAGGAGAGGGGTGGACAATTTGCTGTCTATAATAGCATTGGCCAAAAGAGACAGATTACTGAGGCGGTGAAAACCAACTCCATCTGAAATGATCGTGCTGGATCAGCTGTGGCACTGTGCGTCTCCCAACCGTGAAGAACTGCAGGCGGAGAGCCGCTATAATTAAAGCGCTTATTGATTAGACTTTACGCGCTTCTGCGGCCTGTGGACCGTGAGCCGGAGGCACGGGGCGGGTCACTCCCTCTCACAGACATTCAAATCACCCCAGAGCCATGAGAGCAATGTCTATGCTAATGTCTATGGTAATACGGCCCACGTTTTAAAGTCGATTATTGACGCCTCTCCTAAATGGACGGTTGATCCACAATTGAGGCTTTTTACGAAGGGGTCAATAGCAAAGCGATTGATACAGGGCCAGGAGGTCAGCTTCATTTCAACTCCACCGGTTTCAGGAAATGAATTGGAAATGACTTAGTTAATTGAAGTATTAATTGGAAAGCAAATGACATTTCTCAACTCCAAGAGGGATTTCTGTTCATCTCCTGGTATTGAACAGAAATATACAAGATCTATCTATAGAGGCCCTGGGGAACAGGTCAGAGACCCTCATTTGTTGAGGATCACCTCTCACTGGATTCATTTAAGCGTATCTGTTTTCACAGGTTTGCATAAGCAGTGTGTCTCTGCGTGTGTGACACAAAGAGAGAGATAAAACGAGCACAGCACAATGAAAGCCCCCAGGTAACGTAAAAGAGAGCTGGCCATACAGCCCACACGGCTGTGTTGATGTTGGATGGACCTCTGGTGGGTGCATGGTGCTGGGGGCCTGGCAGAACATCATGCAATCTATCTGAGAAAGGTCGGTGTATTGATCGGCCTGTATGGCTCCACTGTTACATATCAAAAACATCTCTGCTCTTCCCAACACCTCTCCAGTTCTAAAAATGACCCCCCGGAGTGCAGTGCTCTTTACAAAAGTCCGTCCACCAGACAGACGCTCGGCCGTCACGCTCAGGCACCAGCGTCTTTCAGACTCAAAGCCCAGACACATAGCTCTCTGAACAGCATACCTGGCCTTTATAGAAGTTTTTTTTCCTTATTGGAGATGAACTTATCAGAATGTGTACACAGAAAGAAAGGAGAGGGAGAAAGTTAATCAGACTGTCTGATGGTTATAATTCTACAAAAAAAACTGAAGAAGACAGAATCACATATCCTTATCTTCCCAAATGAATCAATACAGTTCCTCATTGTTGGATAAAGGATTAAATTAAACCTTGATCTGTCTGTATCTGATTCTTTATTAAACAGAGACGGCCAAATATATTCATCTGATGAGACATTCCTTTAATTACTGGTCTCATTTGTGATATGCCAATCACATTGCGGCGCGCGTGGCTGCTTGCTTGCGCGCGTGTGTGTATATGTGTATGTGTGTGTGTGATTGCTTTGAGTCGTGTACCAACCACCAATGGGTTTCGTTTTAGGAAGCTCTCGTCTCTGCCACAGTCTGTCCCCATTTCTAAAGTAACAGACGACACAGAGGGCACAAGCATGATGTAGGGCCTGTGCACGAGTGGGTGTAAATGCACACAGCGTGGTTATAAAGCTGCGGTTTGGGGCACAGCCGTGGTTCTCCTCATTTCTTTTCTCTGTGCGCAATAATGAGGACGGGTTCTGTAAAAGTCTGTGCCGTAAAACTGTCCCTATGCACGTCCTCATGTCCACGTGCAGAGGCTGGACAATGTGCTTCTCATTCCCAGTTGCAGTCAATGTCGGATGAGGATATGAGAGTCAGTATTGATTGTAATTTCCTGCGACGCTACGTTCCACTCTCTTGCTTTATCAGGAGACTAATTCCAATCAGCCACGCTGTCAGCGGACCAGCGGCCCTGGCTGCTGCCCAGGACAACAACTAATGCATAAGAGAGGAACGAATAATCCGCCGAGGTATTTTCTCCTCCGACAAGCCACAGGGATGAAAATGATGAGACTGGGATGTTGGGTGTGGACAAATGTGGGTGCGTTCGTGCCGAGCACATTAGTCCAGGCATAGGTCATGTGTGTGCTTGCTTGCATATGTGTGCCTGCATACCTTTGAGGGTTTGTGTATGTTCTTCAGTTTGTGTATCTGTGTGTTTTTTGTACTTGGTGAAGGAATACACCAGCCAGGCTTTCACTGATGTTAATGACTGGACATCTGGGATTTGTTGTTGTTGAATGAGGGAGTCAAGGGCATAAAGATACCATTTATTTTCCACACTGACAGCAGGTGGATTGCCAATCAGGTGCTATTTTCTTGCTGTCATTGTAGAGCTGGCATAATTATGAGCCTTCGCCTGCATCTTTCTCTCTTGTCTTGAAAATGCTAACTCTTTACAGAGAGAATCCTCTTGCTGTTAGTTGACAGTGCTAACCACCGCACTGCCCGACACCTGTTGAGTCTGTCTTTTCTCAATTATTTCATTTCAATCGTGCTTCTGCTTATCTCTCTGCTTCTTTGTGTGTCCAGTGTTAAACCTTCTGAATTCCCTATGCTTGGCTCCTCTTTCCTCGGCATGTGCCCCTAACCAACTGTATAAATCTAATGTAAACATACTCTAATTATACATTTTTTCATCCTTTTTACTTGGAAATTCTAGTGTGGTGTAAAACGGAAACTGTCTTATCACCATCAAAATCTGCCATCTCTTTCAGTAAAGGTCATACACACCCTCATGGGGTGGTTTCACTTATTCTGGCTGATTACACCTCTGCTAATGTCGTGTTCACACAGTGAAAGAAAAACATCCCATAGTATGTTTTGGGAGGGACAGGGAATGTCCGGAAAATTGGATCGGAGATTCTGCGGAATTTGCCTTTCACAAATGAAGAACGCAGTAGGAGATTGCACTGGTCAGACATGTTCACAACAACAGGAAAATGTTCTGACGATTCAGAGGAGGGTAGAGCCTTGAATCCCTTTTTTCCAAATTGAGATCTGCGTCTGTGTCTTCTACGTGTATGGCAACTCTTTTTTATCCTTAGCTATTTGTATTCTTCCATTTTGGCATCCGTCCCATGTTAGAAACTTCATCACACCCACTCACTCGCTATGAATTCTCTGGACATTTTCCAGCTGTATTCTCACATGGGCTCACTCAGACATTTTCTGGACACTTTACCTGGGGGGCTGGCAGAATAGGTGCCAGAGAATGTCCAGAGCAACTGACTTGGACATAATTTCAGGAAAATGTCCGCAGTACAGTGCATTTCTGAAAGCACCAATACCAAGATGGATCGCCCCAGTGTTGACATCACAATATATATCTGCAAATTTCAATTAAAATAACAATAAACAACTTATTTGTAGGACTGTCAAACAGTTTCCTGTGGCTGGTGAGATAATCAGGAATATGCTAGCTACCGAATTATCTTGCGTTAAACCTACAAACATGTTTGATAAGAATACGTCTATAAGAATATGTTATGTATCATTCTTCATGAACCACAAACATTTCCCCAGAACAAATGTACATTTACTAAAATTCAGTTCATCTCTCAGGTACCAAACCTTGTATGTTGTCAGAGACAGAGGTTTGGAGGCAGCTTGTGGCTTTCAGAGTGAGTGTGGAGGAAACTGACAAGTTACTGTGTGTTTGTCTATAGGCTTACTAACACCTCGAGGGTTTGTACGTTTGAGTGAGCATTGTGGGCAGAACTGTGGTTGAATGGTCTGTTACTCACCTTCAGCTATAGTGAAAGTTTAAACTCATCCCCACTGTGTGGCCACCGTGAAGTTTCCTCAGTGGTGACGGGTTAGAAGTGAGGTGGGGGCAGAGAGGCGGATGGGCTGGTGGTGTATAAGAGCAAAGACATCGTTTTCTGTGAGTGATTCAGGTTGTGAATATTTACGCTGAGCGATACACTCGGCCACTGAAGGACAAAGCCACGGGGCCATTTCGAAGATGAGACTCATCGTGGTGTTGGCGATTCTCAGCTTCATCACATGGATGAGCTCGGTCCATGCAAGTGAGTACAGAATAAGGTTCTAAACTGTAATTGAGTGAATGGTCTGAAAGTTTGTCAGGGGGAAACTAATCTTTCTTTCTCTATGTGTGTCTCACTCAGTGCATGTACCCGTGTCCGGCTGTTGTCCTCTTGTGTCCAACACCAGAGTCCATATAAAAAGAATTAAGAATTACACAATTCAGTCTGAAGGTGTCTGTCCTGTCACAGCTATAGTGTAAGTGTCTCACACACACACACACACACACACACACACACACACACGTGGGCAGTCAGTTTTGGTTTTCATACCAAGTTTCCAGGTTTTCAGATTTGATAGATTATATTTATAAATTGCAATAGCAACATCACTTTCTAGAAAGTGTCCCTGTTTTTCTGGATAATCTCAAAATGGTCCGCAGTTCATTGGATCTACTTTCTAATGGAAAATAGTCCCTTCGAAAACAGCTTCCTGTGCATTATCCAGAACAACACGAACTGTGAGTGCGTACAGAAAACATATTTTTTTGTTGAACTTTTAAATAAATTATAAGTTAGTATTTAATTAAAATCAACATGAATAAAGCCATACAACTGCATTAACATCTCACACAATCATTTGCAGGTTCGAGACGATGCTTGGAACTAGAATTTGCTCCGACCCCGAGAGCAATTGGGCAAAAAAAGCCAAGGTGAAGGTGGATGAGGAGGCAAAAGGGTTGCTTGAGATGGAACAGAATGCACAGGCATCCACAAGTGACTCCACATCAACAGTCCCCACTACAACAAAAAAAGCCAAGGTGAAGGTGGATGAGGAGGCAAAAGGGTTGCTTGAGATGGAACAGAATGCACAGGCATCCACAAGTGACTCCACATCAACAGTCCCCACTACAACAAAAAAAGCCAAGGTGAAGGTGGATGAGGAGGCAAAAGGGTTGCTTGAGATGGAACAGAATACACAGGCATCCACAAGTGACTCCACATCAACAGTCCCCACTACAACAAAAAAAGTACCTGTGAAGAAAGGCAGGAAAGGAAGGAGGCGGCGGCTGAGGAAAACGTTCAGAAGAGTGAGGAGGCAGCGGCTGAGGAAAAAGTTCAGAAGAGTGAGGAGGTGGCAGAGGAAAGGTGTCTGATGGTGTCTTTCAAACCTGCTTTGTAACATTAACAGCAAAGAGAACTGAAATGTATTGTTATCATGATTAAACATCCAGAATATGTAGCTATTATGTCAAGACTCTGGTCTCTAGTTCGATTCCAGAGGCCAACCCCACACCAATTTCACTGTATTTCCCAGGTGTGTGGATTAATAATGTTTTATCTTATCCTATCTTAAGTTTGTATTGACCGTACCTTATGTAAATGTGTGCGTATGTTCGTCAAAGTATTTTCCACTGTCACTTACCAATAAAGTCTTTCTGAGCAAATGGTTTGTTGTGTTAATGGAACATAATCTGACTCTAAATTGGCGTCAATATGGAACAAATTGTTTTTAGTGTACAGGAAGGAAACTCATAAAGATGTCCAGCTAAACAGAAACTAACACAAAGGCCTGCTATCCCTGCTATCTATCCGTCCGTCTGTCCGTCCGTCCGTCCGTCCGTCTGTCCGTCTCGATCAATCAATCTACTTTTTACTGGTGGAAGATGAAGATAACATTTTCAGCCAAAACAAAAAAAATATCTATTACACTTTCAAAGTTGAGTAGTGATGTATTGAGGGATGCGTGGGATATTATGTGCGTGTTATATTAATGCCCCTGTGTTTCAGTGTGTGGTTTTCTCTGAAACAGAGCATCTGCCGTACCACCAGCACATCCTGTGGTGTTTGATCGAGCATCAACGTGTGTGTTTGTGGCTAATTCGGCAGAAGAGAGTTAGTAGAACTGTGTCCTCTCTTCTGAGAAAATCGCTCAGTTATGCGTCACTGACCATGTAATATTACAGGACTGTCAAATACGAGTGTGGGGGAACCAAGTGATGCAGAATATAAGACTACTGACATAACAATCAATAGATTTATTTAAAGAACAGAAAAAAATATCATGTGTTGGCGAAAGGTAGTTATAGTTAGTTCCCTTCAACATAAAGTGACCGTTTTATCTTCTTTTAGCTCAATGTTTTTCACTCTCACTGCTCTCATGTCTGTATCTCCAACATAGTGGAGCTTTTATTTGTTAAAGAACCACATATTCCCTCAGGAGTCGGGTGAAACCAGAACAGAACCATAATAGAGTTAACATTAGGCGTACATTCATCAAGTGGCCATAAACATGACTCCAAATGAATGCTAATGTTGCTCCATGTCTGGTGGATGTTTAAATCATAAGCCCTTTGCTCACCTCTTTGGCATATTAACTGGGAGATAATATGTTAATGTTGTGTTTACAGCCTGTTGGGATGCTCTCATGCTGCCAAGAAATTAATTAGTGCTGCTTTAGACTCACCTTTAAGATTAATGGAGGTTGTTGCTCTTAAAGAAATGAAACTGACCCTTTCAAATGAGCAAACAATCTCCGCAGCATCGTTTCATCTAAATAGAATCTAATGATAATGGAGGAAATTGACAGTCAAAATACGGGTCAAAAAAAGGATTTTAAAGGAAGATTTTACAACATTAAATGAATTAGAGGAGCCACTGTGACTTACAAATAAACCAACGTCAGGGTCCGACATACACCTGCATGTTTACAGACAGGAAGTGGCACGTAGGGAGATGTATTTACAGCATGTGTGCACTGGAGATCTGCTCTTAGCTTCAGGACAATAAATCTCACGCCCCCCTCTCTCAACTCCACACATCTGACTGAACATATCACTGGGACACACATACGCACACACACACACACACACGCACACACACACACACAAAATGAAAGTAATGATTACTCCTCATACTCCCACACCACAAGTTTCCCATGGATTGTATGAATTATTCATGTTCATGTAGGTTCATGTACTATACTCATCATTGTGTACTTTAAAATAGTGGTAAAACAATGTCACTATCATGACACTTTATTTGACAGAATATTTGACACTTATGACAATTTACTCAGTTATTTGAGAGACAGTGCTCATTATTCAAGAGACAAAATATTGTAAATAAGCCAGAGTTGGCTGTATAAACTCATTTTTATCTATTGTCATTAGCCAGTTCTTACAAGGCAACCTGACATAAAATAAAATGATCTTTTTCTTATATAATTACAACTATCTATTAATATATTAATCACCTTTTGTTAAATATTCCATGAGTACTTAAAGTACAGTTCAGTCACACAAGAAGCAATGGTGTGCCTCCAAGGTCTAGGCAAGCAGTGGGGAAAACCCATTACACTGTGGTTCAAGCAAACGTTGCATCAACCTCAAACACTCCACCGTCACGCCTTCTCCAGCTGTAGCTCACTGAGACCAAGCTGTACTGTCAAACCACAAAATGTTAGCACCTTTTTTTAGCGCCAACAAATGATGGAAACATGTGACCTGAAAGCCCCAAAAACTTCCACTCTCTAGCCTGGAGCCCACCATGCCTCCCCTCACGCCATCGCAGTGAGGGGAGGTGGAACATGGAGGCCATTAGCAGAGGTGAAACACATGTAACTGACTACACTATGAATGACTCAGCCGTGGTCTAGAGAGTGTACCTTTCGTTTCTATTTAGTGGCTTTAATGAGGGTGGAATTAAAAGGTTGTGTGTGCGGTTAGAGAACAAGCTCTGCAGTGAGTGACCTCACATCCGGTGAGACTATTATACAACACATTATACAAATATAATATAATTATATAACACTAAACATGCCAGATTTTATCATCAAGCTCAATGAATTATTCTCTGACAAAACAATGAAAATGTTTAAAATGCCCTTTCTCCATGTTAAAAAAAAACCCCGGATCCGCCCACAGATCCATAGCCACATATTTAATGGGTTCTTCCCTGACCCATACCACATCCTTCCACCACGTTTTGTGGTACTCTATTCAGTAGTTTTTGCATAATTCTGCGAAATAATGAACAAAGATAGATTAAGATGAGAACACTCTGATAAAGTCGCAATACCAAGTTTAGAATATAGGGGATATAATGGGGACTGGCTGATTACTTTAGTCCGCGGCAACAGCAATTTTGTGAGAACCCCCTTATATTCAATACCATTGTCAGAAACCCCCTTGAACTTATACGATACAATGCATTTTTATACATTAAACTTCACCAAAATACTTTTAAATTCATTTAAAATAACCTTTTCCTTGTCATAGTGAAATCCTAATTACACATTATAGAATGGTGCAACACTCTGGTGGTCACTTTTACTTTTAATAATTGAAGTTCATTTTACTGATGCCTTTCAGTGTAGGATTATTTCTCAGTGTGGTATCCCCACTTAGCTAAGGCCTCATAATACTTCTTCCACTGGCTCTCGTCTCCTTTTCATACAACCCCACTTAAAGGTTCAGTGTGTAGAATTTAGTGAAATCTAGTGGTGAAGTTTCATGTTGCAGCTGAATACCCCTCACCTCACCCGCCCTTTCCAAAAATGGTGTTTAGTTTGTCCAGTTTGGACTATTGTCAAAAAAACATGGCGGCCTTCGTAGAGACGACCCGCTCCTGATGTAAATATAAAGTATTTAAATATAAAGGGCTGATTCTAGGGTAAAGATTACAACAATTTGGGTAATTACCCACTACTAAAAAACATCACTAAGATTATTTTATATTCAATTTCTGCCAATAGATCCCTTTCACCTAAATCTTACACACTGGACCTTTAAGTCTATTTGGATCCTCTCCGACGAAAGGATCTCTCTCTCTTTTCTGAGTAGCCATGGTGATTATCTTTGTTTTTGTTATTTTTAAGGGGACGAAGCACGTACATAGATGAGATAAAGAGATGACCAGAATGAGCTTTGAGATGCTGAGATAGTTTTTTTTTTTGCAATTTATTTCATATACGCACTTACACAGTAATGTATTCTTCATCACATAACCACAGAAACAGCCATTGCACTTTGACTATTTTAATGATTGTCAGTATCATTGTACAATGAACAATGTCACAAATTATTTACATATTTACATCAAGATCAGATTAACATCATAGAATTTAAAATTAGATAGAAAAGCAAATATAGTATTATATTCAAATTAATTCAACTACTTTTTTGCAATAACTCAGTGGTCTTTTCCTCAGCATGAGGGTGGACGCTGGTTCAGTGGCGTCGGCGGCGGCCGTGTGAGGTCAAATTCTGCCTGTGCCAATTCTTTCCATCCAGGTAGGCCATGCTCATCTGTGTCCACAGATTGGTGGGGTCAGAGCAGATCCTTTTGCCTTTCAGCGTGGTGAAGCTATTGAGAATCACATCACAGAAAACATCCAGTCAGTGACAAGTTGTAACATTTCTTGAGAGGAGGTGATTGTTTCAAAACGTTTTCAACCCTAACCCTGAAATAAAGACAACTGCATGTAAATATTCTACATTTAACATTTTTGGACTGTGTGAAGACAAGCTATGCTCACAAATCCAACACTGGATAGATTTGCTGACTTACACAACTATTTGTCGAGCACACGCCGGCTGTTCTTGTACATAGTAATTCTTCAGAAGGTCTCGTTGGATTTGAGTGCTTGAAACGTTGCGACAACAACTTGCGATCCCACCTTTGGACATGACACAAAAAATAATTCATCATAATCGGACATTAAAAAGAACATTGAACCATATTAGAAAAAAATGCACAAAGATTCACATTGATAAAAGCATGCAAATTGGCCTTACCTTGAGCTGAGGCTGTTGACACCATGGTAGCTACAAGTACAAGTGAGACAAAGTTGAGAAGAGTCATTGCGTTTGTCGGGCTAAGAAAAGATATGGTGTGTAGTTTGCTCTGCAAGCCCTTTATAAACCCACAGACGCAGTACACACACCAGTTTATATCATTCAAGTGTGCTGCACCCACAGATGTGCACACGCCTGGAAAGAAGACAACATATTTCCTCCTGCAGCGGAGTGGTCCTAACCCCTCTACTCAAAAGTGGTGGTCTGTATGTGTCATTGCATTTTCCACTGTAGGGGAATATGCTTTGCACCTACTCTAGTATTTACAAGTCAAATAATAATGTGGTAATTTCCGATAACCTGTGACTTGATGATTAATCTGTATGGTCAGTGAAATGCTGATATTACTGTCTCACTAGATTTACGGTATTTTAAAGGGATCAGTTTATATTTAGTGACACTTTCCCCCACATACCAGTTTTGTCAGTAAAATAGCCAATGATCTCATTAAAGTAGAAACTGTTCTGTCCACTGACAATTTGAACATCTCAAATGAATCTTCAAAGACCTTTTGTGCAAAGGTTAAGCTTTCTTACACTCGAGAAATATATGAAATAAATCTCGCTTTCTAACATGGAAGCTTTCTCTGGTGCTTCTGAGGTTGAGCTACCGACTCTTGTGTATACTTGTGTACACAGAGCATACAGGCAGCGCAAATATACCACATTTTTGGCCTCATGGCATTTGCAGGCATGCACATGCAAGGTTACACACACAAAAAAAATGCACTACATAAACTGCTGCACTAACCACATTGTTTGTGGTCACCTGCTTAGAGGAAGAGGCTGACAGCAGAGACATTTCCACGTGTAGAAAGTTTGTTCGTGGCTTCCTAGTTGTGCAGTCAACCTTCTTGACACTTAGATAGAAGTTATATTAACAGATGCAACCTGTGGAGTTCAGCAATGTCCATGTTGTGATTTGATTGAAGAAGCAGGACGATGAATGTCTTCAGAGGCGATCTCCTGTTTATTCTGACAAAATCCTCCGGCCCTGTACATTAGTGTGTGAAATTTGGTTTGATCGGCTTGATTGAGCTTGAGGTGACTGCTCTGCCTTGGCGGAGATATGCACTCTACTGTGTGCCACTAGTTTGCATGAGTAACTTTCTTTGAGGGCAAATACACATTGACTGATGTTATTGTGATGTAAGGAGCAGCAGATCAGAAGAGACTCGTATGCAGACTGGGGTTTTTTAATGGCAAACAATGTGCTAATTATTGAAATGTTTCATTAGTTTAAAAGTGAGCCGTGTGATATTGTGTTATTTTCAGCTGTACTCTGTTTGTTCCTTATAGAAGCTCTAGTCATGTAGTTCCATCAGCGTCCAACAGAGCCAACAAAGAGTGGGTGGCTGGTTGTGAGAATGAGTCTCTCTTATTCAGATGAGTGGTAAATGGGCTGTAATTATTCAGCACTCTCCTCCTCTTCATGAACTCTCAAAGTGCGTGTAGTACAGTTGACATTTACAACGTACATACAGCGATGCTATATCTAACACTTTGTCTATCACTTATGAATCCCATTCACACATTGGCCATCAGGGGCAATTTGAAGTTCACAGGGTGGATCATCACATACAAGAACCAATCCTTTAGCAAAGCTGAATGTTGAAATGACATAACATAGAGAAAAGTTAAGTAAAAGGTGGAATTCAAGCAGGAATTGACTCTCCTGTAGCCACCATGTCTCTGTGGAAGTTATCTTATAGCCATCACTGATAAAACAGTTGTTCTGAGGCTTTTAAAACTGACAGTGTAAGTGGAATTCTTTAGATGGTCCATTATGTTTAATTGACTCTAACCTGTCCCATGTCAATGACAGCCCATTATTATGAGTCAGGATTAAATCACTGATATCCCTTAGTTGTGCCGCAGAGTGCTGAGGTAGGATTGTTCTTCCAAGTCTAGTGGATTATTGTTCCATCAGTTTGCAGCAAGTCAGGATGATGCTGTAAGAAATGATGATGATGCAGGGGAGCAACCTGACTTGACTCACTAACAAATAAAATCAAAAATGTCACAGATCAGAAAGTGTAAACTGAAGATTTGCAGAGACAGAGACATGGACAGTCATATCCTGACTGTTTGAATAAGACAATTATTCTGATTATGATGTTTACATGAGTTGCTTATCGAGTACTCCATTCATATTCCATTTACATACAGAGCGTTGTCTGATTTATGTCTCACGTCAAAATCACGTCCTATTACTGGAACCTGATGAATGTCAATATCGCAAAACGATGTGAAAACTCCAACAATAGGACGTTATGATGCGATTGAGACTTAAACATTTCTACATGATGCGACAAAGGTCAAAATACTACACATGTCTTAATTTGCTTGTTCTGAGTATGACTGTATTCAGGTTCAATTTATCAGAAAATGCTGTTTAGATGGCAGTGTCTTATTCAGACTATGGTCTTTATATCAGAATATTGGTTTCTACTGAGTGAAGCTTTAAACAAGTAATTAAAAGCACAGACATTGTTGTGCTTGACAAAGTAATGTAAAGGGGGAGGCTGACGGATAACAATGAAAACTCAAAACGAGCTGTTGGGGAATCAGAGTCCAGGGATCAGGTCCTCACAGAGCGAAGGGAGGCTGAGGAGTGCACATGATCTGAAGGTGGATGAGCAGAAGCAGTGATTAGAGTTCAGGCAGACGGACACAAAAATAAAGACTTTCAAATATCAAATAGAGTCAAGCAAAGTTTGGCCGAAGTGTGAGCACCATGATGGGAGTCAGGCTGCCGAGGGGAGAAGGAGCCGGAGGTGACGCCCAGACGGCAGCACACATCCAACGAGACCAAATCCCGTAACAGTAAACCAGGTTTCGCAATGTTCTCGTCATATTCTTCATTATCATAGTGAAGCTGATCACACTGGTCGCGCTTCCTTCCTCATTTGAAGTTTTCATTTCTGCTTTTCACTCACAAGGAATTTTTTTTGTTCCATTAAGAAAAGAAAGGAATAAGCAAAACCAGTAAAGTCATGTCTGTGTAATTCACTATGTGTTCTACCACTATCTATTCACTAAGCCGACATGTCTGGCAACAGAGGCTGGTAGTTTAACAGCTGTTTGTTTGGAAGTGCATTAATACAGATTATATTACAATGTAGTCTTCCAGATTATTTGAAAACAGATGAATATAATGTCATTGAGGATTTTTGATTAGTGGAGGCATGTGTTGTTTTAATGCAAGTTGTATTCCATCTAATGTTAGATTATCATCAAATGTATTTACTGCAAACAAATAATCTAAAACATCACATAACATGAAAATTGACAGTATGTTGGAACAAAAATCTAGTACAATATAAACTACAAAGATAAAAGTGAACACGTTACTGAGACCTTCTTGTTTAAATAGCATAATTCTGTATATTTAAGGATTTTCCATTGATAATGACGGCGATTTCCTCTCAAGGATATTCATGTATGTTAAATCTATTTTTTATCGTAATATTTAGTGTGTTAATCAGTTTTTGTGTTACACTGAATCTATTCGAGTATGTTACTAGTCTCTCTAGTAGCATGGGTAAAATGTACAGGATTATTCCCGTAAAACTAATATTAAGGTCTGCTTTATTATCAAGAAACATAAGCAGCAGTCAACATATATGTGAGAAAACTAAAACAACGTAAACTATGCAGGGATGTCCATCTCCTCTTTCCCCTCTCCACTTCTTTAACTCCTGCTCGACATGAAGCAAACATGCTTTGGTATCTTCCCAAGAGCATAAGAGGTCACAGAGACTGAGATCATAAGTTCCGTTTTTTTAACAACCTGGTTGCAAAAGACTCAGCGACACAATCCCCAGAGTCTTGGCATTAGCTCCTCAACTTTTTGAACTAACTACACTTGACGACAGTGACAGAAAAATTAGATGGGAACCATCACCACAGTATTTGTATGTAATACAATTGATTGAAAATGTGGAAAAATGCAGAGCTGTCTTGTGTTTCAATGGGGGGGGGGGTGAAGGCGGCTGCTTACTAATGCACCACTGCAATGAACCTGAAGCTCGGCTGTAAGTGAAAAAAACACCCTCTCCGAATTCGAAATGTGTCATATATTTGCTGTGTGAAGGAAAAGGTTCTTCTTGCAATATCATTTTAGGCGTTTTAATCTTTGTGATTTGGTTGAATCACAGAGGAACAAGTTGAGACTTGTGACTGCAGTGACAGAGCTTTCACCGACAAATGACCAAATCTGGGAGGAGGATGCTCAGAAACTTGTGGTTTGCGGCGGAAAGCTTTGGGATCTCCTTCCTTCCCCTTTTCTTGTTGCTGTGCTGACCATCAAGGTCAACACCAGAGAAAGATCAGGGATGTCAGGGGAGAACGATGACACTCTGGGTAGAGTGACTAGCACATGATTAGGGCCTTTATATTATTGCTGAGATCAGCAGGATTCATACCTAAATGTAATGATTTACCACTATTGAGATTATAGATTGTATTATAGTTGTTTAAAAAGTCATTAATAGTAATAATAAACAATTCATTAACATAACTGCATAGAATATACCCATTCCTCCAGTGTATTCTTTCACAGGTCAAACACATAAAATAAGATAGATTTATATTATATCATCTCACGTTATACCGTACAGGCAACCTACTTTCACAATTCACCAGTAAAGTATGATAATATGAACACAGTCCCAGTAAACATATGCAAGTAGTCTATACCTGCTGTAATCTATTACCTGTATTAGTGGATTACAACAGGCTGTTATTTGTATGTGAATCTGTTTATTTGAACAGCTTTATAGGTTTTCCAAATGAATAAGTAAAATAAATGTCTGTACTGGAGCCACAATTTAAGTTACATTTCTTTTCCATTCATATCCATTTCATGATAAAATTGCAAAAAAGGAAATGAACAACTAGATTTTCCACCAACTGAGTTCCATGCCCCCACCCTGATACACACACACACGCACACACACGCAACACACACACACACACACACACACACACACACACACACACACACACACACACACACACACACACACACAAAGCCCAGAGAGAAAATGCATCCTGTTAGCAGGCCTTGGTTCCTCTTTTTATGGTATAAAACCTGGAGGACGAGTTTGAGAAGATCAATCTCTTTCTGCTAAATCCATCGTACAGCAGCTCTTGCAAAGAACCTCAGGAACGTCTCACATTGACCATGCAGCTTTGCAACAACAGACTTGCGTGCCTGGCCGTCCTCGTTGGGATTCTGGCCATGGCTACTACAGTTTCTGGTGAGTTGACTTTTAGAGATCCTGCACCCTATCAACTCTGTTGGTCATCATACTTAAAAAAAAATGCTTTTACATGCACATATGAAATGTTTCTATTCTGATGAAAATCAAACTGTATAGACTCAACATGTTCTTGTTTTTTTTCCTGAAAAGCACAAATCAAGTTTGGCAAGTGCTGCACTAGGGTCAGTACTGTGAACGTCTCCGTTCCCATCATCGGCTTCAGGATCCAGCGGAGGAACCCGCCCTGTGTCCGCGCTGTCGTGTAAGAACCACCTCTTCAGTTTATCATACAGAGAGTGATTATTAAAACCTAATACAGTTGATGCAATGTCTTGAATTAAAGCAGCGAAACTAATCATTTCTTGTTCCATCTCCCAGATTTGAGACGACAGAGGGAGAAATCTGCAGCCACTGGAAACAGGACTGGGTGGCTGAGAAGATCAGGGAGCTAGAGTGAGTCGAACATCTCAGTCCATCTACAATATCAACTCTTAATGCTCCTCAGTCATGTTAACCACATCTTGATGTTTGTGGAACACGTCAAACAGCTTTTTAACTGTTATCTCTTAATTGTGTGTTTTACAGTCAGGCCCGCAGAGCAAAGAAGAGCACTGCTGCCATGCCAACCTCCAGCCCAAAGAAAAGCACTACTGACCATTTGAATTATATATAGACAATTTATTTACAATTTATTTAACATATTAAAAATGTTTGCTAGTGTCACTCTGCAAATGGTATTTAATATTTATAATTAGCATTATTTATATGTCTCTTCATTATAATCTTTGTGTGCTTTCTGTTCAGTTAGCACGAGGATTAGTAGAAATCAAAGATGCAAATCAAGTCTGTGTTTTACACTAAAAAGTTCTGAGACTTTTCTTCTGTTTGCTGCAAACACAATAAATGTTTCTTTTCACCATCTACACACGGTGTCATTTTTGGATAATTGTGGAAATCAGAAGTAACTGTGCTCATCATCATAATGTAGCCTTCGGAAAGGCACAGATCAGCACTCCCATCTGGTGGAGACTTTGAGGTACTGCAGTGCAGCTCCTTTGAAAGGAGAGTGTCATTGGGGTGGGGGGGACCTTGTCTGGAGCACCAAACCCCTCGGGGGTGCTGATCTGAAATAGCACAAGATGCTGCCTCCCTGTCAGTCATGTCGTGCATTAGCATGTGTTGGGCTCCGAGGGCAGGACAGCTCATTGGAAAAACTTCTCACACACCTTCTAGCACACGTGCCGGCAGCATCCAGGCGCACATGTCACGCCACCGAAACACGCACGATGCAGAGCAGCAGTCGACTCGGTCATGGGCCTAATGTCAAGAGTTGTCTTCTGCCAAGATGTCATACGATGGCTTGAAACATCTAATTGTTTCTATTTTAAAAGACTGTTTTGGCGACATTCAGAGTTACAGGGCACATTTCAGTGAGACGTTGTTTGATTAAACAAATGTGGACGACAATGGAGAACTATCACAAACGTTTATTTGTTTATAAGAATACAAGTATGAAGCAGATTCACATCAGGGGAAGGAAATGAATATTCAGAAAAAGCATAATTAAAAAACAATAAGAAAGGCTCACTTCAACATGATTAAATGGCAGAAGAACTTAATCTACACCAGCCGTCTCAAAGATGTTCCTCTCAGGTTCTCAAGTCACGATAATGAAGTTTTATGTCTGATCCTGCATATGTTCAGCCAAGTAAAAGTAATTAACATCTCTTTTTCAGAGATTATATCGTCGACAGGATTTGATTACAGTGGCTTCAATTTCTCTCAAACACCCCCCTCCCTTTTATAACTTTAATTACTGTAATTCTCCGAGGCCACAATCTTTTTTTTTTGTTGGTCCTAATAGAAACTTTCAGTGTTGTTCAGGAATGTTTCTGTGGTACTGAAGAAAGAGCCGCTTCTGTCAGTATATGAAGGATTTCCACTTTTCTTCTTCTTCCTCAGAGTTCCACCTGCAGCTGAGTTGGGCTTGGACATCTTCTTCAGTTTGGAGCTGCAACATAGAAACAACAGAAAACTCCTCACCCTTCAGAGAAGCTTGTCATCGTTTTCAGGTTGACGTCTAAGCTTTGTAGCAGCTGTTATGAAGACGTGGATAAGAATCTCATACCTGAGTAACTCCAGAGTTTTCTTCACCCACGCGTCTCTCCGAGTCACACAAATCTCATTCTTCTTTATGGTGTAGAAACTGCAACCGAGAGACAGAGATTTTTTATATACGTCACAGCTGTACTTTGAACTTTATATTGTACTTTCAATCCAGACACAGAAGACGTTTTAAGTTAAACCACAAAGGTTTCACCACAAAAAAACGTGTTTTCCTGTTGATCTAAGGAAACCAACTTTCTCAAATGAGTCAGTGATTTACTTTGTGGTTGCAGCCTTAAAGAAAATTTCGATAAAATGACTAAAAATAACGTTTTGAAAAATAACATCTTATTATGACAATAATATTGACACATTCAGTATTCAGGTTTGATGCTCCGACTTATTGAATAATTGTGTGATTGGATTTTGCCAATGTTGGATAGAGACTAGACAGATTAGGAACAAATGATTTGTAAACAGGATTTATTGAAACAACTGCCTATTTAAAGTTATGAATTTATGTAGATTATTATTAACATGACTAAATGCTTTTTTTTAATGGTTAAAAATACAGACACAGAAACAATTTTTATCAACTTACTTGGAAGAATTTAAACAAATTTCATTACAAAATCATATTTTCTGTTCACCTAAGTGAGCCAAATTTCTCAAATGCACGAGAGAAATAATTCATGTCGTGTAGTGTTATTATGACAATGGCTGGTAATATTGACACATTTTGATTAGTATCCCAAAAGGGGTTGATGCTTAGACCTATTGAATAATTGTGTGATTGGATTTTATTAATCTTAGATCGGCAACATTTAGCTATAGGCTGCCTGTTCAGAGTTATGCAATTCTGATGGTAGAATTTTGTGATTATCATGTCTAACTATTTTATTTTTACGGTGCAAAATTAATCGAAGACGGCTTTAGCTTAGTGCAGTGCTTTAGCTCAGATTCCGGTGTTTGCAGGGCTGGAGATGAAAAGGTTTCGAGTCTTACATGATTGCCTCCATGTTGCAGTTTTCCCTGATGGTCTGTTCTCTGTAGCCCTTAATACGCTGGAACGGCACCGGCTTCCTGTTGTATCTCGTACAACAGGCTTTGTTCATTTGGGATCGCCGCCGCACACAAACACACACCACATCATTAACAACTGAAACATCCTACAGAAATATATATACTGTATTCTAATCTGATTGGTTGCGGTCAAATGTGATGAAATGGACTCACAGGTAGCTGGAGCTGGACTGAGTAGACCCAGTATGAAGCAGAGCAGAGCAGTTGTCATGGTGATCGTTCCTCTGGGAGCCATGTTGACAGTGCAGAGTCACAGCAGAGAACTTATTGAATACATAGCCCCACATTTATATATACACACACACCAATATGGCACTACCCATATTTTGTAAGATGTGGCCCCTAAATCGAGGACAGGAAGCCCACTGTTACATCATTGCAACCAAAGGTGCAGAAGCTGCACTTTGATTACAAATCCAGGCTCGACATGAAGATTTGTTTTTGTGGGCCAGCGAGAGTACGGCTGTGAAACTGGTGCACCGATGCGGTTGGTTAATCGAATCTCATTGGGCCCTCAGCTATATTTATGCTTTTCTGGTTAATAAACTCACTGTTTAGTTCTTTACACATGCACAACAGATTGTAATCGTCACGCATTCGTAATTTAGATTTCTCCGCAGCTGCAATGAGTTGTGGTGTGTTTAGCTCTCAAAGCAATTTTCCTGCAAAACAATGCTTATATTAAATTAATGACACGAAATATTGCATTTATCTGGTGTTTTATATCTTCCAGCGGTGACCAAACGTCACTGTGATGTCCATTGTCATGTAGCTTAAAGCTGTAGTCATGGTGTTCTACATTATAAGCAGTCTTGAGATTGTTTTGTGGTGTGAACTGATGGAGTATGAGAGGCTTGTCAAAACCCCCTTCCGTGTTAGCGTGACCTACTTAGGCTGCAGAAAGCTGACAACTCCAAATGTTGCTCAGCTGACCCAGATAGGCACATGAGCTTAAATTGTAAATGTAAAGCATTTGATATATGTATATATCCAAAAACTACACAAGATGTAAGTGGCTAGTTTTAAACATCAACACCTCTTGCAGAGTGAAGTACTTTGAAAGCTTCTGCCTCATTCATGGTGCTTGCACGGTCACCGTTGGATTCCTGGTACCGCAGGCCCACTACATACAGCGCGTGATTGCAGCTTGATATTTTTGCAAAGTGGCGATGGAGCACGTTAAGCGGTTGCAGATTATTCTGTTATAGAGGAGAGGAATCCGCTTGTGCCTCTTCTTCACACACCATTCTGAGCGATACTCAAATAAACCCCAAAGGAGAAATCTATTTTTCGGTTTGCCCTTTTCAGAGGAAAATTGAAAGTGTGAAGGGCAGCAACAGACGAGGGCCACTGATAGGGATTTAGTGTCTTGCTCAAGGATACTCAGGGACACAGATGCTTGTCGTCAAAGTGTGGAGACGACTGGGGACAGGGCTGATGAGTAAATCAGTAGGTACAGTTTGTTTAGTACAGAACCTTTCATACGGCAAAATCTCAAATTGCTTCACAAAAGTACAATTATTAAATAAAACCATGAACACAATAATGATAAATGCAACAGAAAGACATGAAAAACAAGCAGAATCACAAATATTTCACATTGCAATGGTAAGTGGAGGATGAGTGTTTCATCGAGGTGGAGCCACAACTTCATAGGAAAGATCACCTAGTGTTTTTAAGTCAGGCACGAGTGGACAACCAGTGAGCCCTGTTCAGAAGACCCATGTGACCGACTGGTGCTGTCAGGAGGTCAGAGATATGTGCAGGTGACTGAACATGCAGGCTCTATATATGAAGTCAAGCAGCTTAAACTGAGTCCTATGAGGGGTGAGATGTGAGAAGTCCTGCTGGAACCTGCTTTATAGAAAATCTCTAAAGTCTCACCACATAAACTGACGCTATGATCAACAGGTGTGTACCTGCCAGAAATGTGTTTTTTTATTTCCTGCAACCCGACATTTAATTGAAATCGTTTGACCTAATTTGACACATTTTAGGGTAAAGCTCGTGGGTTAATGTGCCAAGTTTCTCATTGTGGGGAGGTTTTTATGGTGTTGGGAGAATATGTAGTTTGAATAAATTTCTTCTCTATTAATATTTCAGTTGTTTTTCCACAATAGAAATATCAAATACAATGATAAAATGGTTTGGATGATGGATAAATCATGTCTGTAAGTTAATTTGATATTACTATGTTATGTAGTGAAGGAGGATAAACTACTGTCTCTCTAAACAGAATTGGAGCTGATGTCAGTCCATTGATACATGAGCAGATCACAGTGTCTCCTGTCAGGGGCCCAAACCGGTACCGTGTATCACCTGGTGAGTTGTTTTCTCATCTGTTTCCATTGATTATTCTCTTCCCTTGTCTGTATCTGATATGGGAGTTCTCTGTCATCCTCTCTGTTGTCACTTTAGATTTTTTTGTTGGACCAAGAACAAGTCAGCTGGGCAATAAGAGCAAGGTCATAGAAAATACAAAATAAAGAAAAATAAAAATAAAAATAAAAAGAAGTTAAATAAAATAGAGCTCAATATAAATCAGATCAAATATTATATTATATGCATTAAGTGTGTGAGGATGCAAGTGGAATTAAAAGTGATAAAATATTTTAAAAAAGGGAAAATGAAGAACCTGGAAAGATAAACAGATTAAAAGTCTTTGCTTTTAAGGCTCAATCAACTTTAAATTAATGCATCTTTATTTATATTACAATCAAATAGAACTAACTAGGAAGGAAATAAATAATGCAATAAATCAAAATAAAATAAAATAATAATAACAACTTACTGCTGCTAGTTTGTTTATTTTCGTCATTGTATGCCTCACTATGGCAATAACAGTCGTAAGGGAACAAACCCTGTAATAATTGTTAAAATCGTTTCTGTGCTGATAAAGTAGAGCATTTCTATTGTGTCTACAAGAGATTGAGCTGATACAGTTACACGTCAGTGTTGTTTCTGTCTGTCACAGCCTAAACATCACCTCGTCTCATCCACACGCCTAAATGAGTTTTGACGCTTTGGTGCTTTGTCATTTTGTGAGAGTGTGAGATCATCACTCATTATGTTCTCGTTATGACTTGCCCAGCTTGTCCCGTCCTTGAGAGATCCTCTGTCCTCCCACGTGTCAGTCAGGCCCACACAACTCAATTTAGCACATCACACAAACTCATGCCTCGTTTGATGATGTCCAACAGCAGCCGTTGCCGCCTTCCCCCTCAGGGGGGCAGTGTTGGTATGGATGTGGACGTCAAGCAAATGTCCCGCGTCAACCTGATTATTTGACGCCTCAACAATAGGGACAGCTACGGTCATATGTAAAATGCAAACCAGACTATTTATATCACAACGTGTGAAATAAGTTTTACACACTGACGCACAATGTCATTCAGTGAGAGAGAACCTTTAGATTTGACAGCGACCGTGTAGCAGTCACCTAAACCTTCTCCCACACAGCAAACAGAAACACAGTGAAGGATCATGTCTTCATAAGATGACTGGTGGCTTCTGCTTCATCCTCTCTGCGTGTGTTTGTGCTCATGTTTGTGTAACTGACTGCTTGTACTGATAAAGACAAAGGTAATGATCTGGTTTGAAGACATCATCTAAAACACCATCTTAGCCTTGTCCAGTTTTCAAAGATGCACAGAGACACAGAGACAGACTCCCACCTTCATGTGAGGTTACAGTCCTATACTGTTTTATTCAGGTTTTTTTTACTATCATTATTATAGTATATCAACATAAAAAAAATCTGAAATTATTTTGATAATCTATCAATTATTTGTTTTGAACTGTTTCAGCTTCACAAATACGAAGCCTCACAGATATTCTCTGTCATATCACTGGTAACTTTGGTAAATGGCTTTAAAATCATTATAAATCAATCAACTGAGGTGAAAAAAAGCTGATTAATCAGCAATGAATATAATTATCAGTTGCAACCGACTGATTGTTCAGTCTAAACAATGTCCGTGTACAATGATTTTAAATAGACACCATACTTGTTGTTTTAAGACTACTGCTTACTTTACTGTTTACCCAACATTGACAGATCATCTCTATGAATCCATCATGATTGGACAGCATATTCACATGTTACACATCCAGAAAACATGGAGCCTCATTAAACTTAAGTCCAGTATTCACTTCCCTACCTCACTTGTTAAATTGCTGTTTAGTGTCGGGCTGCTAGAATACAATGTGTTTATCAAAGTTTTTAAAACTGGAAACGGCTGCCTGCTGCTGCTGCTTCCAAAACAGAGTTGATGAGAGTGGAGACACTGAACCACAGATTGTTTGTAAAGATGAATCATTTGTCTCCTTTTTCTCCCATTACCCTGAAATGAAGACAAAACATCCTGGATGCTTGTGCCGATACGTCATGTGGAGCCAGGTGTGCGCAGTAGCGACCAGGGGGCGGAGCTGCGGTATCAAGGTCCTGCTGATAGACAGACTCAACCAATCGTGAGTCAGTCTCAGCTGTCAGTCATGCTGCTTCGCGCTGGACACTCATCACTTATTAACACTCATAAACAAACATCAGTGTGATAAGAACTATCTAACAAGACAGAAACCATGTTCGAGAAATGTTTATTTGACATGTACTTTGACTGATTAATTTGGTCCACGTGCCTTCCAATAACATGGAGGAGGCTGGGTTTATGACATGCACTGCAGCAAGCCACCAGGGGGCGATTGAGGTGCTTTGGCTTCACTTTTGTTAAACCAAAACAACAAGCTGAAAGAGACTTAAGCGCTCCATCTAGCTGAGGGGAATTTATTTCTCTTCTAATGACTAGTTTAAAATTATGCATCATCATTATGCGTCATCTGAGCTATTGTTAAGATAACATTTTGATTAGAGCAGGTTAAACGGCCAATCCCTTACAGCGTAGCACTCTCTCTCTCTACTGATAATCCATGTAATTATCTTTTTAGAAGCTATTTCTTCATCTATTCTATTGTCTCACTGAGTTTGTGTACTGGCAGCTGCAAAATCTCAGTCAGTGTGTTTGGCTAAGAGTGGGTGTTTTTCTCTTCCTGTGCCCCCCCTTCACTCCTTTTTGGACTCACACTGGTGGACAGAGAGCAAGAAAAGAGGGAAGGGGAGGGGAGGGAGGGTGAGGGTAAAGAGAGGGGGTCACCATTGAGTTGTCCACCCACACACGCGGCCCCCTCCGGTCACCTGCGTGGGTTTGGGGTTAGGACATAGGCAAGGATGCAAGCGCGCACATCAAGAAAAGAATAAAAACGACAGCTTTCTGACCCCCAGATGTCAAACCTGGCAGAGAAGCTTGGAATAAAAGTGGTTTAAAATTGCAAGAAACTTCCTCCAAACTTCAGAAAGGGGTTTTGTCAGTGAGCACTTCACCGCAGAGGAGGGTTCAGGCCGCGAGGGAGACGGGAAAAGCTCTCAGAGCACTTGGCTGTAGCATGATCTACAAAATAATACCTAGTTTATCATAATTAGCATCGTTCCAGACTGTCAGGCCCACGAGGCACAGAAAACAATGCACTCTTTAATATTTTATTGAGGAGCTTGGGCGAATTACTTGATGTACAATTATGTGAGCCCGGCAGATTCTGTCCTCACCGTATCCTCCTACATCCCATCTGCCCTGTGTGTCCAGAGTGTGGGTGACTGAAGTAGCTGCGGGGGGGATGAGGAATGATTGTGGAAAATCATAAGAAAACTTGTGATGTAACAGTCCAAGTTGCACTTCTGCTGTTCAAGCCGACGCAGTAACATCCACGGCTGCCAACACAATGAGAACTGAAAGACAAAAAAAAGAGAGAGGGGGGAAATGGAGAATTGAAAGACCCCTGTGACATTCGGAGGCGCCCAGAGGTATTTTAGTCTGGCAGAGCTAACTCCTGGCTCAGGGAGACTCCGGAGGATACAGTGAGCCAGGAGAGGTGAGGAGAACAGAGGGGAAGATAGTAAAGTGGTAGAAAGAGGAGTATTTTTAGGGTGGTCTGTTATCTGCAGAGACGAGGGCGGTATCACAGCCAGGTCACATCGCTGAGGGGGAAACAGCACGGGCTGTCTGCCGAGACGCTAGATAAGGAGGAAGAGAACAATGAGTTCTCTCTCTGACAGCCCTCTGAAACACACACACACACACACACTAACACACACACACACACACACACACACACAAAACACACACACACACACACACACACACACACACACACACACACACACTCGTATGTCCACCAAGACACAAACATCGACTCAGAAACTCGTAACCACATCCACAGGAAGACACACAGCAGCTTCACGCTCACACCCTCTCACAGATACTTAGACACCCACGGAAATATTAAAAGATCACATGAGAACAGAGCATCGGAGCTCAACAGGTGACCTCAGAGAGTTTTTATTTCTCCAAGTGTCTGACGGACAAAACCGACGATATCACTCGGCTGTTTATCTCTGTCTTCCTCGTCCTCTCTCTCTCTCTCTCTCTCTCCGTCCCTCTCTCCTCTATTGTAGCCCTGCGAAGGTGTAAATGCCAGCAGAACAGATGGATGGAGGGAGCATCTCAACACTCCGACACCATGTTTATGCAGTTGCACACCACACAAACACACATATATACACACATACACACTCCGAGGCAAGATGTTGATGGAGATTTCTTCAGTCATCAAAGTGACACACATGGCACACACACACACACACACACACACACACACACACACACACACACACACACACACACACACACACACACACACACACACATACAGTCACGTTTCCATGGCTTCAGGGGACATTATATTGACTAACACTGATTCCCTGGAGACTTACTCTAACCTAACCACAGTTACAACTTGTCTAACCCTAACCTTATACTAAACCTAAACTTAACCTGCAAACATGTTGTCACCTTAAAACCTGATTGATTTACGTTATGGGGACCTGTTTTTTGTCTGTGTAAACAGACTTAGGTCCCCACAACATAATAAATACCTGGACCAAACACACTCACACACAGGCAAGATGTTGATGGAGATTTCTTCAGTCATCAGTGACACACATAGGACACACACGTACACACACACTTTTGGTGTTTTGGTGTCATTGATGAAACCTTCTGTTCGCTTCTTCCTTTGTTTATACCGGGCACATGCGTGCATCAACACAGACGCACGTCCACATGCATACGCACACACGAATTGAATAAGTCGCCAGACGAGCAGCTGTTATGAGGAGTGTCGGGTCCAAACCAAACGCCTCTGACATGCTAATGACGCTTTGTCGACCCGAGGAGTTCGACCACACACACTCACACGGTACAGATTTAGCAAATAAGACTATTATCTGTCACACAACCTGAAGAATATCGATCCAGTCGTATGAATAGTAAGAGATTTGAGCTGCTGCTGCGATGTAAGCAAGGACTGCGAGCCAAATGAAAGCCTAACTCGCTCCAGGAATATCTTAGCGAGGCTTTGAGGGAATATCCTTTTTCAACACCCAACACTCCCCCCACCCAACACTCCCCCCACCCTACACGACCACCACCCACCCACCCAATCCAATCCTCCCTGGCAATGCGCTGCTCCTCATCTCTCTTCTCTGCTTCTTTTGTTCATCTCTCTCAGCCGCCCACACACCTACCGTCCCTCGGGGTTTATCTTTACACTCTCGCACACATGCAAGAATTTACATTTGGCTACTTTGTATGTACTTTCTATTTTCCTCCTCACTATTAGAATCTTGGAGGTACAGTTCCTATATGAATACAGGTTCACGTTTGGGCATATGTTAACAAAAACACACGCAAGGCCGGATATTTTCCTGCTTTACAATACAGATGTGTGGGCAGCAGCCATCTGGGGCCCCAAACCGAACAAAAAGTGAGTGTGTGTGTGTGGCGTAGGGCTAAGGGCCAAACTCAAAGTAGGGGTTTGACGCCTGGGGCCCGTTGTGGAAACCCCCTCTAGAGAGCTGGGAATCTCAGGGGAGAGTGGGAAAAACATCCCGAAGATCATCAATCAAAACTTCACTGACACAAATGACCAGAAACAACGGACCGCTCTTCATCCATGTCACCACGTAACCTCCGCCCCGCAGCCATGTCCCACCCACCTGTGCTACTGGCCCATAGGCCCTCGCCGCAGGAAACCCAACGCGATTGGCCTGTCGGTCCCCGAGCGAAATCGTGATCCCCTCTCGGCTAATTGGGTCTTTGTGATTGCGCAGTCTGTCGTGGCGCTGGGGGAGAATGAAACGTGAAAACCGTATTATGGTGGATGGGGGAAGAGTGGCAGGTCGAAGCAAGGGAGATCGCTTTGGCGTCTCAAAGCGCCAGATGCTCTTCCTGGGTCCATTATGGCGCCTTAGAGGGGATCGAGATGGTTTCGGCATAGCAACTGCGTAGACACAAAGCGAGATGGAGACAGGCCCTGGGTGGAGAATCACACAAGCACATACATGCAAATGCAGGCGCACACACATACAGCAACCAACAAGCCAAACACTTAATATTTAGTGCTCCTTGTTGGTCTTTTTCAACAAAGGTTTACCAGAACCTAAAAAAGAACTGAAAGTGGAGCACGTCTCTGCTTCAACTTTTATAGTTAGAGAGGGAGAACCCCACTGGATCAATGGAAATGAAAGTATTTACTTTTTCAAGCTGTGGCTCCATCGAGAGTGATTGTTCACCAGCGTCTTTGAGAGAGAGGGAGCGTGTAGGAGGATGGGTCATGAGCCTCCTCTTTGTTTGCTTCAACACGCTTCCACACAAGGACGCACTCCTGCGTCTCCCTGTGTCCTTCCAGGGTTTAGAGATAAAAATATTCAAAACTCTTCTTGACAGATGGTGGAGGGATATTGAAGCTCCTCATCCTTAAGATATCCAACAGCCTGTAATGGAATATACATCCCTGATCATTCCTAAGGGTTTCTCCTCCCCCCCACAACCACCAACAGATGGCGCTGCAGTCACACGCCTCAGTGTAAATGCTCCTCAGGACAAAGGGCCTCCTACAGGCTTCCTCCCCAATTCAAACAATCTTATCAGGAAATTGTGACACATTCAGGATTTTAAATTCATGCAACAGCCATGCGATTCGAAAAAAGGGTGATGACGTTTATGACCTCATGCCTGCTGTGGCGTCCGATTGGTCATCACTGTTAAATGATTAGTGTATCCTCTATTATTTAACTGGGATCATTGGGTTCAAAGTTTGGTCCAACCTGCTCCTTTCAGATCCTAGAACGTCTCATTGGAAACTCAAGAAGAAAACATCTCACCAATATTTTTATCAATCTTAAGTTCTACATTCAGCTATATGCAGTGAAGTGTTTTAATGTTTTCCCAAAGGCTCGTGTTTGAAATTCCCAGACCTAACAAATAACCCAAATCTACCAGAATTATAGCCCATCTATGTTTCCAAAAATGTTTCAGGATGTTTTTAAAGAGACAATAAGCAGCTACATGCTGATATGGACCTCATAAACACTGTCATTTGGCACATGCCGTTTGTGGGAAGCATCTGAGTGAAGAGACCGCCCCGCGTATCCGCCGCTGCATCCAACTCGCTTCCACACTTGGGTTCATTCACGCACACTTTTCCCACCGGGATGGAGCCGCTTCAGCCAGCAGCGCGCACTGCAGCCAACTGGGGGCACGCACGCTTCCACGCATCACACATGGCTGCGGATTTATGCCGAATATTTTCCACCTTCCTCTGGATAATTGCGCTGGTTTCGTGTTCGAGGACGAGGATTTATTCGCCGAACGAAGGTGAGTTATAGAGGGGGTTCCGGAGCTGTGCGCCGCTGCTGCCCGGAGCTGGTGCCGCGGCGGTGCGCCTCGACCCAGCCAGGATGAGAAGGGAAGATAGAGCATGGGTGTGAATCTGCGTAAAAGTTGAACAGCACTTAAGTTGTATTTTGGGAGGAAACACTGCCCAGTTGTTAAGGCTCCTGGTTCCTCGCAGAGTTGTGTCTTCAGGGAGTTCAGCTGCAGGGTCTCTCGGTTACAGCGCGCAGTGTAGTGATGAGTTCAGTGTGGAAGACTTTTATTTATGAGCAGTTGAAGCTCGAAAAATCATTTTGTATTCGTTTCTTTTACCATGAATCCGATTTTACGCACTTGATCCAACGTGCCATTTTGCAATCGTGTTGATATTATAGAATAAACATGACAAGAATCAATATAAATAATCTTAAATAAGCAAATAAACAGGAGCCAACCAGTTTGTCCCAGTGATCTACTGGAAATCTTGAGGTGTGGTTAACTTCCAAGTATAAACAATTTAACTCATCCACACTGTTATAGAATTCAATCATTTTTTTATGTTTTATTTGAAACCACCTGTGTGTATGTGCATTTCAGTGACCCTGCTGGATACCAGGACAGTGCCAGGAGAGCTGAAATGGGCAGCCAGTCCATCAGAGGGAGGGGTGAGTGGGAACATTCTTCTTCTTTTTTGTATTTTACAGATACTCTGTTTACAGCCTGTTCTCTCTTTGGAGAACACACCATCTCTTTCTCTCCCTCTCTCAAAAACACACTTGGTCTGGAAACTGTAAATAATCATCCCACAGATTTTTGAAATGTGCTGTTGTTCACCAACTTAAGTGCTAATATGAGAGTGCTGGCGTTGTGTTTGGCACAGGAGAAGGCATGGACCAGCTTGGTGGTGGGTGTGATTTTTTAAAGGGATTTTTACTACCATGCATTTGCCAGAATGATTCCTGGAAATATCTTGTTTTTTAATGTCATCTCCTCTCATCTATTTTGTACTTTTTATTGTTGGCACGTTGCGGTCTGCCATCTATGTGTCCTCTCTCTTCCTCCCTCTGTCCTCCCCTCAGAGCGTCCCTCACCTCTTTGTTGGTTTAAGAGTTATTGGTGAACTTGACTCGTATTTCTTCAGTCGCCGTGCTCTCATTCTCTCACAAGCTGCGTGATTGACGGGGTCTTGGTCTGCACGCACTGAGCTTTTGATTACAGGCCCCCCCACCTTCCGCATCCTTTAGCTTCATGCACACAAAACATCATTTCTGTATGGTAGGGGCAAGTGCGCAGCGTTTTTTGTTTCTTCTCCAACAGCTGTGATTTCTGTGTACTGACAAAGACTCCAGAGGACACCAGACAAGGAGGCATCATACCCTCTGACAGCTTTTTTACAGCCCTCCACCCCAATACACACAAAGACACACACATAATAAACATTCAAAAACACACACTACACAAAGGCAGAACCGCACGCTCATGCTCATGCCCACACTTATATTCGCATCTTGTACATGTAGGAAGGAGGAGGAGGAACCTTGGACCGATGCTGGATTATTGAGACCGATTCCAATGTTGATAAGTTAAGGCATTAAAGCAGTACATTTTCAAAAGTAAACCTTATTAGAAATGAAAATGTATTTGAAAAATAAAACGATTGATACAAAAAACATAAATAATGCATTTAAATTAAGATAAATAAAGGTCAAATCAAGCCACAGCACATCTGTTAATCAATAACATTAAATCAATTTATTTGTGATGAACCGATATCAGTCAGTAATATCAGTCCCTGATGGCATATCGATCAGGCCTAATTGGACACACACACACACACACACACACACACACACACACACACACACACACACACACACACACACACACACACACACACACACACACACACACACGCACACACACGCACACACTCTCTCTCTCTCCTTTCTCTTTCTCTTTCTCTTTCTCCCTCTTTGGACACGGCACATTTGGTGTGTATACAGCTCTCAGTAGTAGGGAGAACGCATATTATTATTCAGCGGTAATAAAAAGCCAATTTGGAGTTGGGAGGCCCGGCTGGTCATTGGAAGGGTCACAGTACAAGGCAAACAGTCGGCTCTATGGAGATGAATGGTGCAGTGAAGGATGAGCCTGTTCCACTTGTATGAAAATGTGACTGCGAAAACCTTGGGAGTCGCGACAAATCTGAGCCAGCATCCACTGCGGGACGAGTGTAAGCCTGCGAGGTTTCAAATGACAGCAGTGAATCAGAGGATGCTCCCCAGCTTCTGAAATGTACTTGAACTTGTTTCTCTGTATTTATGAGGCCAGACAGTGGGTAAAAAAAACACGATGAATCCTCAGCTGTGAGCACACTTTTTCTGGTCAGTGCTTCTGTAAGAGTATTTCTGACAAGGCTTGTGCCTACAGGGCTGGTGATTAGAGTTTGGTTCAAACTTAGTGTTATGTCATCGATTTTACTTCATGCCACAACTGTTTTGAGGCTTCAAAGATATAACGTGTAACAATTCTTCATGAAAATGGCTCAAAATGAATAAAATAAATATAATACAAAATAAATAGACTGTTCTTACATTATCCAAAATGGTTCACACATTGTTCAAACCCCTATTTAAGGTAATGGCACGTTTCAATTCGGTCACATTTTGATTGCATCCTTCGTGTTGGTCACTCGTAATGGATCCTTATTATTCATTCATTCATTCGCTGCATAACGTGAATAAAACTTCAATACATTACCTCATCAGTGAACATGATTTAGGCTGCATCAGGTCGATTTTCATTGGCAATGGTGTTGAAGACAACAACTCCCATGATCCCACGCTGCTTCGCGACATCATCAAACAAGGCCTTTTGTTATTGTTTTGATTGCGAGACCCCTAGCTGCCGAAGGTGATATGTTGTATGTTGTTCTGAAATCTGACACTTGAGTATCTGCGAACTTGAAAAATACAAGATGCTTCCACAGTCACATTTACCGTTTCAAAACCTTTGTTTACAGTTTGTTTCCCCCGGACATTATTTTCTGACGGTATCACTTGAAAGCGCTGCTACTTGGCAGCTGATTATAAGGAAAAGTTGCTCTGAAAATTTCACAACTTTGGCAATCAATTTTTAATGATTAATGATCTCTTTTGTGGAGCATCTGTTTCCATGAAGTTTCTCAAAGCTGATTTTCCCTCTGTTGGCATGAACTGAAACCAGCAGGTGCCTGGAAAGTTAGAAATTAAATCCAAATATTTACGGATTGTAATAGTTTACATAAAACATGCAAAATGAAGTCACCCTATGCCCTCCTGAGTGGAGTAATACAATCGTGAGTGTCTTTGTTTGTTTCTTAGTGGGAAGAAGTGAGCATTATGGACGAGAAGAACATCCCCATCAGAACGTACCAGGTGTGTAACGTCCTAGAACCCAGTCAGAACAACTGGCTCAGGACAGACTGGATCCCGAGGTCCGGTGCTCAGCGGGTCTACGTCGAGGTGAAGTTCACACTGAGAGACTGCAACAGCCTGCCAGGCGTCACCGGCACCTGCAAGGTACAGGATGATCATGCTGTGTTCCCTCAACTTCCTTTGACTCATTATCATAATAAGAGAATAGACGAGCACTGAACATGATTAATTCACCTCAGTCTCTTTTTTGGGGGTTTCTCTGTCTCTTTGGTCTTGTAGGAGACTTTCAATCTGTACTACCATGAGTCAAACGAAGACAGGGAGAGCTACATCAAAGAGAGCAGCTTCATTAAGGTCGACACCGTGGCGGCAGACGAGAGCTTCACCCAGGTAACACTAATCAACTCCGTCAGGGCTTGAGCTCTCTATCCTCCCTCCTCCACTCTCCTTAATTTGCTCTTATCCTGATAAAATTTAAACCGCCCTGGCGCTCGGCTGTAATTTCTTTATTTGTTTCACAAGCGTTTTTATCTTAGACGTCTATTTCACCATGCCAGGGAGGAAGCAGGAAGCGTTACTATCATGACGTCTGGGTTAAGCGTTGTGGGCATTAAATCTTATTTCACCTTACTAATCAATGCAAGTTCATCTGGACTAGAGCCAAATGCTGGAGATGTGAGGATCAGCCGTGGTCCAATTGCAGCTGCCACTTTGGGTTAAACAAGCGGATTGATCGCTGACACAGTTTAGCGCACATACCGTTAATCGAGCTCCCTTCTGTTTGCATTCAGGTGGACGTTGGAGACCGCATCATGAAGCTGAACACTGAGGTGCGGGACGTAAAGGTCACAACAAGGAAGGGCTTCTACTTGGCCTTTCAGGATGTTGGTGCCTGCATCGCTTTAGTGTCTGTCAGGGTGTTCTTCAAAACCTGCCCGCTCACCATCCGTAACCTGGCAACTTTCCCCGACACCGTCACCGGTGCTGATACGTCCTCCTTAGTGGAGGTCAGGGGGTCTTGTGTCAACCAATCAGAGGAGAGAGATGAGCCTAAAATGTACTGCGGGGCTGATGGAGAGTGGCTCGTTCCTATTGGTGGATGTCTGTGCACCACCGGATATGAGGAGAAGGGGGGAGCGTGTAAAGGTAAGTGATGCGACAGGAATACTTCACCGTGATTTGCTGTTTGTTGTTGTCTCATCCGATTTGGTCTCCTGCTCTATACTCTCTGCTCCCCTTCTGTCGCCACTTCTAAATCCCATGTCTCTGTGAGTGACAGTCACTTCACAAGCTGCTCGCTAATGACGGAAAACATTATTCTGCGGATTATTTTCATCATTTTCAGAGAATGTGTTCAGAGATTCTGTCTTAAAGGGACATTCCCATGTTACATGCTGGTAATGGCAGGATGTAACCATGCACTACATTCCACAACACCACAGTAAAACTTATCTATATCTATGAGTATTTTCTTTCACCTATTACACAATCATAAAGGACTTTCAGGACTTTCTCCAGTGCAGGTGTTGTTTGGACATAGCTTGAATGTACAGTTCTTTATTTGAAAATAGAATCTATTGTTAAATCTGTTGTTAAATATTTTTGAATAGAATTGACATTTAGATTTTTTTTGATGGCAGACATTATTTTAATGTCGCCCTAACGCTGACACCTTATCAGGATAGTTAACATGATAATAACTAGAATGGCTCTCATTAGAACCAATACCTTACACCAAGGCTAGTCCTTTTTAATTTAATTACGCTGCACCAAATTGCACACAGGCACACATATCCATGCCTGGTCTTTCATCAAAATGCATGAACTGCTGCCTGTGAAAATGGGGAAAACGTAAAAAATAACCTGCCTAAATCTCGCAATGTTCAAGAGAGTGAAAAAAAAAATCCTGGATCCGCCCTGATCCAGATCCCCACCAAAATTGAATAGGCTCCTCCCTGACCCATACCACATCCGTCCACCAGGTTGTTAACGGTTACTTTTGTTTGATATGACTTGGAGACAGGAGACAGTTAGCTTAGCATAGTTTAGCTTAGCTCAGTTTATCTTAGGTTAGCTGAGAGCAAAGACTGGAAACAGAGGGAAATGTGCTCGCCTGGCTGTGTCCAAAAAACACCTTTAAGTCAATAATGAACACATTATCTATAATGCTACTTGTTGCCTTGTTACCTGAAAAAATAAAAACAACCACAACACTTTTAATTAAGGACCTTTAGGGTCCTGGTGTTATGGAATTTGGAACATACTGACCAGTTGCCTTAGTTTACTGTGTGCTGGGCTCAACTAACTTTATCTTGACAGGAGAATCATTTTCAATGGACAGTCAAGAGAATGATATTTGTGCATTGTTGAGTTACTTTGAAATACTCTAGAAACTGTACTCTGAGCTGAATCACAATCTAATCAAATCAATCAAAACACAATCAATATCCTATATTTTACTTTAATTGTTACTTCTAATAAATCAAGGCTTTTAACAGAGTTTCATGCAGTCTTTACAGTTGAATGCAGTCTCATGAGTAGAAGCTCTCAGGTCTTAGTGTGAGGTGTGCTGACATAACAACGGCCATCTGGTCAAAACTGTCTTTCTGTCACTTACAAATCTGGCCTGAACTTTACAGTAACAACTATACAAGCTGTTCACACCTCTCCCCAACATACATGTGGCCTGGATGACGTGTAATGTTTGGAAGTGACTGTTGCGATTGTGGAGACAACGAAAATGTGCACGTCTGTGTGAGAAAGTGGGGCGAATGTCGGACAAGAGTCGGTGGAGACACATTTACAACTTCACTCCCCCTATTCAGTCGCACACACAACAGACACACAACATGTTGGCTTGCACAAACACATACGCAGATGGACAGAGACCAATAGAGAGAGACGGGGAGAGGAGGGGGACTAACGGATCTGCTCCCTCGGTTTTATTTATGAAGCCTATCCCAGAAGGCTAATTGTATAACAAACACACCCATAATTCAAAGAGAGGAGAAGAGATGCTGAGAGGCAGAAAGACAGAGACGGACATAAAAAGAGGGGAGCCGTTGTGGCCAGTTGGCGTTAAAGAGGGAAGAAAAATCCTTTTTTTTCCTTTGCAACAGGAAAAGCAGTTGCCAAAATTTTGAAGTGACAAACGTTCTCAAAACCCTTTACCCCAGCTTAACCCGTTTGTTCCCACTGAAAAGAGGAGGAGGTTTGCGGGGTGGTCCCTGAGGCCTGAAAGATGTTCCTCCTCACTTAGATTTAGGAGAGACCCTTGACTCTGTTGAACCTCTAGCAGATGTGAAGTGCCATCTATCTATCCGCTGCTCCCGTCTCCGTCTCCCCGCTCTCGCCGCCTGTCAGGCTGTTGGCCGGGCTCAGCTGCATCAGTGGAAATCCATCAAAGTCTGGATGAACACCGAACGCTGCTCAGCGGAAAAAACTCTGACCCTGCGGTATTGGATGGACGCCTTAATGCTTCTCCAATTTTAAGTCTGAATTTCATAGAGTGAGGAAGATAGAGGGGGGGGAAGCAGAGCAAGATGGAGGGAAAAGGCAGATGGATTTGTGAGGAGATTTAGATGTTCTGTGTCTCGTCCCGTCCCAGAGGTCAAAAGGTTTCTGGATATTCTAGACTCTAGATATATACTAAGAGTCTAGGAAGTGACTTCTAACAGCCAGGAAAAAGTAACTTAACCACTTATCATTTTTGCACTTTTATGTTTACAAGTCTTGACTTTTTCCAGAGTTTATGCTAAGCTAAAGCTAATCATTCCCTGACTCCAGCTTCACATGTTAACGCACATGAGAATGTGATCTGTCTCCTCATCTAATTCTAGTGAAAGGAATAAACTGCATAGATTTCTCTATTTCTTTAATTTAATCCTTTAAGAAACCCAAATTATAGCGAACGCTCAAAAACTAATCCAGACTCTCATAGAGACAAAATCCTACAAATTGTTCATTCATCCTTGTGTTGTGTAGAATCTTTGCATATTCTTCTTCCTCTCTGTTATAAATGTCCACCTGTTATATGCAGTACATCTCATTAACTAATTAGCTGAAAACTGCAATGAATCTAACTAGATTCATTGCAGTTTTCAGCTAATTTGTTTAACTTGCAGTTTTTAATTTTTCACCGTCTGCCGTCTGCTGCAGAAATACCTTTGCATTGTCAGTGTGATCTAACTTCCCCCAAGAGCTGCTGCTGAATTGAGCTGAAACAAGAGTCGACTTAGCCAAAGCGGTGAAATGTGAAAAGTTCATTTTCAGTGTTGACACAGAGTAATGAGGATGGAGAGGATGAGAGGAGAAGCTTTGGAGAGGAAGAAGGGATTAGCTGTTGAATGGGGCGAGAGGGGGATTGAAAGAAGGCCACTGACAGCAGAAGGCATCAATGCCGAGCCGCCCCTCCCCTGCTGGGGGTTCGTCAACGGGTGCAAAGGAGACGAGCGGGGAAACACAAGAGACAGGGAACTCCCCCTCTTCTTTAGACCCCTGGTTAAGACCGAGGTCACGACTGAGCCTGATGAAGACGTCAAAAGCTCTGACTGACAGCCACATACACACACACACATATGCACAGAGAGGGAGTTTAGCTGCAGAGTGCAGGGTCATGACCGAGGTAGATGAAGACGTCAAAAGTTTGACAGCTGCGATCCGTCTGGGAGGATCGGAAACAAGGTTGGAGAGACAAGAGGCGAGCGGTGGAGAAAGAACAGAGAGAATTTAAAATGTGAACGGTTGGAATGAGAGAGAAACCTCCTACTTCTTGTTTCACTGTCTCTCCACTGGTCGTTTTTTCTCAGATTCTGCTCACAGCCTGGGAGGGTTGGAATGTGTGTGTGTGTGTGTGTGTGTGTGTGTGTGTGTGTGTGTGTGTGTGTGTGTGTGTGTGTGTGTGTGTGTGTGTGTGTGTTTGCATGTGTGTTTGCATGTGTGTGTGTGTGTTTGCATGTGTGTGTGTTTCTGTGTTCCCCTCCATCCGGAGAGATTTCATGGTTATGCTTCTTTTTTCCAATGCACCTGCAGAGTCTCGTCGGCAGCAGAAAGCATTTGGACCGAAGGAATGAAAAGAGGGAAGATTGAGAGAGAGAGGGGTAAAGAAGTAAAGAGAGCCACACTGAAAGAGAGATGACAGAAAGAGAGAGTGAGCGGATGATAGAAAGAGTGTGTAATCGCTGCATTCACTGCCTCTAATTATTGCACCGCGTCTCTGGACTCGATTTGAGATTTAGAGTGTGTAGGTGTGTGTGTGTGTGTGTCTGTGTGTGTGTGTGTGTACTCTATATCCAATTTTATAAGCAACAAAGACAGTTTGGAGGACTGCCCGGGAATGCCTAGAGAGGAGTGGGGCAAACAGAGAGAGAGTGTGCATGCATGTGTATGTGTGTGTGTGTGTGTGTGTGCGTGTGCGTGCGTGCGTGCGTGCGTGCGTGCGTGCGTGCGTGCGTGTGTGCGTGCGTGCGTGTGTGGCAGGTGACAAAGCAGCCAAAGACAGTGGAATGGCACAAGTGATTGTCTGTAGTCTGAAGCAAGCCAAACCCAGGTGGGGGTAATGGTTTGCATTCCACCATCACAATCGAAGTATGTGTGTGTGTGTGTGTGAGAGAGAGAGAGAGAGAGAGCTATTGTCTCCCTCTCCCAGGTTGCTCCTAATGTAGAGGCGGTTTGCCAGCTCCACCAGTCCGTCTGTGGCTCCCTGGCAGCGGAACAACCTCCGCTCTCCATCTCTCTCCATGTTGCTCTCATTATCCCTCCTTTCTCTTTCTCCAACTCTTCTCCCTGATCCGCGGTCAGAGGTTGGGGGTGCTGTGCTGCTGCTGGTGGCGGGGGTGATCGGAGTGTGATGGGGAGTGCCGGGGGGTAGGGGTATTGTTGTCGAGCCCCTTTCACATGCTAATGATTGCTCTGTTGGCTTTGGGCAGGCATACCCACACACACACACGCACACACACACACACACAAATCCCCACGCACACTTCTCTCTTCAAACCACAAGTGTTTTGTGAGTATTTAAATTTAGACTATCTTAAAGCTTCCATTGAGAACGTTCCCCAAGGTTTTAAATGCAAACTGAATGTGAAGAGATGGAAGATATGAGATGAATTTTGCACCAATCTCACACAGGAGGTCGGTTTGATCCTTGAGGGAGGCAGGCGATCCTTTCAATGAAGGCATACAGTAGGGAAAGATAAGGATCGTGTCTTCCCCTCCAGCATTTCTGCAGGTTTTAATTAACAGGGCATGACCCCTGTGATTAATAGCGTCCCGCCTTCTCGAGTGACAGTCTATCAATCCGTCCATCCATCCGTCACTCCGTCCCTCCCTCTATCCATCACAGAGACAGGTGGAGCGGTCAGGGGTACTTCCTTCCAACTACACCCCTCCGCAGGGAAGGAACAAGGGATGATGACAGATAACACGGGGTCAAGGGGAATACACACACAGTGTGCCGGACGAAGATCTTAGTTGGATTTACAATGTGATGCATTTGCATTTTCGCTAGCAGAAGAATACATATGCAAATGCCGACAATGCTGATAGTAATCAAAGGGCACCTTCCCCTAAGTATCTCTTCCTCGTCCCCCCCCGTCTTTTTCTCTCCTCGTCTTTATCTCACGCACCATGTCAGTCTTTTTCTCGCTCTGTCTCTCCCAGTCAACCTTTTCCCATCCCTTATAGACTCTGCCACTTTCTCTTTGTCTCAAACAGCCCAGCCGCTGATAACAGCGTATTTACTGTCGTGCTAACAGGCAGAATGTGAACATGCCCACACACACACGCAGCCACACACATCTAACCCAGGTTTCACCTTATCTTATCGGTATGTGTGTGTGTGCGTGTTTTTGTCCAGTTTAGCTCAGGCTCCCGCGCAGTGCAGGGTTAATGTTGGGTTAATGACGCCCTCATGAGCTCTTATTCCAGGTCACCAGCACTGCCCCCCCAAACTCCTTTCGAAACCAACGCTTAAAGAGACACAAAAGGCTACAGAGAGAACAGAGAGAACAGAGACATGAGAGGGCACTGAAGGAAGTTTATGGCTTCAGCACTTGCTCCTTTCTTTCCTCCTTTCTTTCTCTTCCTTCTTCGTTTTGTCCTCTGTGCTGGAGACAAGGATGGAGGATTGGGTGGGACAGAGACAAAGGCAGCGTGCTACACCCCCTGGCAGCGTCTTCTACAGTCCCTGTAATCAACCTCTAAATCCTCAGCAGGTCAAATACTTTTCTCAGTGTTTTTAATTCCCTCTCGTTCCCGTCGACTTGACTATTTTGATGACAAGAAGAAAGAAAGGAATGTACCGAACAGCAGGAGAATGATAACAATGTGTTTCTGTCTGATGATATCAGCTGACTGTACGATAAGCCATTCCCCGGATGAAAGCCGCTCTTATCAGCTGTAAATGTGTTTATGATTTCACTGGCTTAGAGTACAGGGTCCACATGTGCGTCTCATCTGAATCGGTGTCAGTATATCGAGCTGTAAACACCGTGCGCTGGCTTCAAAGCTTTCTCAAGGTTTTTGACTGTGAGAGGGATCCGTACGGGGATGCACAAAGAGTGAGCAGAGGCACAAAGCCGTGTAAGTGGAGGTCGATGAGGAAGTGCACAAGGGAGCGAATGAGGGAGGTCGTGAAAAATGTGAAAGGGAGGGCGAGTGAGTGTGTGAAAGAGCAAATCTACGGAGGCTCACGCAGATGGGGCAGGATGGTCGGCGTGAGTAGATTACAGGGGAGACTTCCTCTCCCTCTCATCTACTGATGAGAGTGTCATAAAGCATGCTGACACACACTCACAACCACACACACACACACACACACACACACACAAACACACAGATCATTCCCACATTCCTTTCCACTCCCACTGGGATGTCTTCATCCCAGTCGTGAAAGGGTTGTGGGGGAGAGGGGAGCCAGGAAAGATGGTAGGATTGAGAAAGGAGAATGAATAGGGAGTGATGATGAAAAAGGTGTTGAAAAGAATGATTGCGGTTGAAACAAATGAAGGATTTCCTCCTGAAATTAAAGAGAGAGAAAAGAACCAGGCTCTAACCAGGCACGCTCTGCCATCTCCTTTGCTTCACCAGTGGATGTCAAGCAGTATAATTATGCATTCATTTATTGTATTGTTGCTCCGTCAATGCATGAAGTCCTCCCTTCTCTCCCCCCTGTCTTTCCCTCACCCTCTCTCTTTCTATGTTTCCCCTCGTTCATATATTTAAATGTCAGTTATATTTGTGTGGGCTGCTAGCGTCGTGGAGTTTCTGATGCGGTCGCTTCTAGTGTTTCTTGTTTCTGTGTGTGTGAGTGGGAGCTGATCAGCGAGCGTTCTTTTGTGTGTGTGTGTTTTTTTTTCTTTGCTCATCAAAAACCCAAAGATAAAAGAAGTCAAAGTGCCCGCTGCTCCTCGTGCTGTATCTGTTTCTCTCTCCAGATTTCTCTTTATACTTTTTTGTCTGTGGATTCAAATGCTCGATTGCAAAAAAAACCAAAACAATTCCATCTGCTCAGTATCTTGTTGTCTGGGCTCTCTGAGCGATCGACTCAGAAGACATCATCGGCTGTATCAAGGGTCAGGGGTCAGCTGACCTTAAGTCAATGTTGAATACACATTTAGCCGCCTGCAACCCACATCATGCTGGACTTCAATAAACTTACCAATAATTTAAGATTTTTTAAAGTACCTTGTGCAGTGTTTCTTACCAAAGTAAATGACCTGAAAGATGCATTTAATTAATTTTCTTCCACATAAAATATTACCAGTTTGGAATATTTTGGATTTTCTCTACTGTTTTATCACTGGTAAAACATCACGTCACCTCATATGCTCATTCTTGAATGGTTAGGGTTAACCCTAATCCTAACCCTAACCCTAACCCCTATTGAATATTTGCTCTGTTGTCAGAAAAACTCATATACATTTAGTTTAGTGTCATTGAAAATCAATAACGTGTCAATTTGTCCCTCCATCGGGGAGGTTATGGTTCCAGTTGCATTTATTTGTTCAAAAGCTTCAAAGCCTCAGCCATTGCCATGGTAACCAACGTCCAAATTAGTTACTGAATGCTGCAAATACTATTATTATTATATGTGCATCAGCTTAGCCATCTTGCAACTGCTTGATGTCGGCTTTTTGTAACCTCCTTCAAAATAAACTATACCACCTCCCCTCTGTCCCCCATTTCTTAAGACCTTACATTGCCTTGAAATAGTCTGGTATAGTAGCCTTTCGAATAAAATGCACTCAAAAGTTAGGAATATTTGTGGGTAATTATCATTGAATCTTTGAATGATGTTGACTTTTATTGATGGTGCATGGATGAATATTAAAGTGGAGATGTGTCTCTCTGCAGCCTGCTCTGCTGGTTTCTACAAGGCCAAGTCTTCGGATGCAGGATGCTCCAAATGTCCCCCACACAGCCACTCGCTCAGAGAAGGCGCAACTGTCTGTGACTGCCACTCTGGATTCTTCCGTGCCGACAGCGATCCTGCCTCTATGGCCTGCACCCGTAAGTACACACACACACACACACACACACACACACACACGCTAATAGGATATTGCATAAGTGAAAACAGACAACATGTGTGCATTGCTGACAAATAAAAGCGAAAAGAACACTCATTGTTTTCCATGCTCTCTATCTTTACCAAACAGAGGGAGACACAAACTTGTCTGAATGCCACCCCTGTTTCATGATCCCATTACTTATGACTAAGCCACCATCTACATCCTGTCTGGGAGTGATAACTAAAGAAACTAAAGAGGAGTGAATAAATGTCGCTCTCCTCTCTCTCTCTCCCCCACCCTTCCCCTTCTCTCTCTCTCTCTCTCTCTCTCTCTCTCTCTCTCTCTCTCTCTCTATTTCTGTGTGTGTGTGTGTGTGACAGAGCTAGAGACCTCGGTCTGTGTGTCGTAAACTTAATTATGCCTATATACAGCACGTGGTTTCCTTCGCCTGGGAAACATGAACACACGCACACACACAAAGTGAGAGAGAGATGCCTCTGAAGTAAAACATCCAACCCATCGAAAACATCTATGAACTGTATGGTCTTCGGTCTGATCCAATATGTCTACACTTCAGCCCTGTGCCAACAACTATCCCTGATGTGTAGTATAGGATGTGCCGTATATGTGGTTAGTTTTTTTTAATGCTCAGGTTTTTCCCTGTGTCCTCCTCAGAGCCACCCTCAGCCCCACAGCAGCTCATCTCAGTTGTGAATGAGACCTCGGTGGTCTTAGAATGGGCACCCCCCCGTCGGCTGGGAGGAAGAAGCGACACCAGCTATAGCCTGGAGTGTCTCATCTGTCAGACAGGGAGCCGCAGTCGGACCGCCGGCAAAGCCCTCCCCAGGAATCACAACGTCTCTAAGCCTGAGGTTCAGCACAGTGGCCTAGGGATGCAGTCAGACCAGGGCATTGTGGGATCAGAAACCCAGTCAGGGAGAGGCGTCGTCCAGAGCAGACCTGTATCTGAAGATTACCCAAGACTCGGCTCTGGCTCCAGCTCTCAGCTCTGCCTTCCCTGTGGCTCCGATGTGCTCTTCTCTCCCGGCCAGACCCGCCTGAAGACCACCAGGGTGGTGGTGACCGAGCTGAGGGCCCACACGCACTACACCTTCATCGTCCATGCACACAACGGGGTCTCCCTGGCCAGCGGTGCAGGGTCAGCCCTGAGTGTGTCTGTCACCGTTACCACCAACCAAGCTGGTGAGAATGAGGAGTGTAATAAATGAGTTTGTCAGACTGTTGACTGTTGCAGTAAAAATGTGCTTATAGATGTTCTGTCTGTATGTGGGTCAGCACAATGCAATCTGCTGCTCAGTGCACATGGTCCACAAGGGAGCAAGGCCCCATGGGTAATGTTCAAAATTGTGGAAGCATGATATGAGTAAGTCCTATATGTAGTTATATATGAGCATGATAAAGCTGGTGTCTGAAAACTGCAGATGCATTTTTGCGTTAAAAATATTAAGTAAATGTATTTTGAATTGATATATTTTACTATAATATATTCTAAATATATATTTTAAAGCTTAAAATCACTGCATGATGCGTCCAGAAAAGATTATAAAGCTTATGAACTAAATTAGCTTTAAAAAAAACAACTAAAGTAAACAAATATCTAAGGATGAAAAAAACCTTGATGAGGTCCAACGCCGGTGTTGATGTGCTGTTAACAAGAACACTTTATACGTAATGTCCCGCAGGCTGCTCTGAACACTTGTGTTGTTGTGAACACATTTGAACCGGAGAATCTTCTGCTGCATTGTTCATGTGTGAAAGACAAACTCCAGAGAAAGTCTGGACCCAATTGTGTTCACAGTCTCTGGAGGTTCACGTCTGAAAAGGGCTTCACAGTGATGAGTCCCAGCCGCTGTTGCTACAGAATGCTGGTGGCCCGTTTTTTTCCAAGCTTATTAACAGTGAACATATCACGTGTCCAAATCGCACCAAATTCAACACCGCACTTCCTCTGGCCTTTAACAAAACACGTGCCAAGTGTGAAGCCGATAAGATGAACGGTTATATATATATATAACCAATACATTTGCTTTAAATTTGCATTGATGATACAGTATAATACTACAATGGATCGTCACAGAATAAAACCAACGTTGAACAAACACAAAGGACACATCCATCATGGAACAGGCAGAGATTATTCTCCATTAGCATCAGCTCCTGTAACACAGCTACAAGACACTTCCCTCGCCCTCTCTCTCAACTGGAAAAGCTCGCTCTTACTATCACTGTCACAGTTGCCATAGTTATTACTCTGTCCTCCTACACTTAACAACCGCTCAATTAATTGTAGGGGTGTTCTCAAGTGGATGTCAGAAAGCATTCTCGGAAATGTAAATCGCTGACTTAAATACAAACAGACAGGGCTGCCTGAAGACTTAGAGGAAACTGTTTTACAAATAAAAACCTCAGTGAATCTAACTGTGGGATTTTCCTTGCGTCAGCTCTTGACCAGGGAAGTGTTTGAAAAATCACCCAGGTTTTATGGCGTGTTTCATTTTAGTTGAGAGGGTGTCAGCTGGTCCGTGGCGTTTCCTCACACATGCTCTCCATTAGTTTGCTTTTTTTTGCGTGCTGTTACATCTCAACTGTCATTGGTTTAAGACTTTATGCTGGCGTTTTAGAAAGTAGCACACCTGCTCGGTTCCGAGTTGTCCCCCCACGGGAAATAACTTGGCTGTGTGTGCACAGCACGAGAGCGTGTCTGGGATGTGTCACGTCCAACCTGCGCCACCATATGGCCCCGGTATCATGTGAACAGCCACAAAGGAGGACAAACACCACAAAGGCCTCGACAATGGAGGGATGTAAGAGGAGAGAGAGTGGAGAATAGGTCTCGTCCCTGTGGAATAGGCAGGAATGGGATTTGGGTCAGCTCTCAGGTGCACAGGGTCAACGGGACTGTTGACAAACAGACAGCGTGCATACCTTTGGTAGCTGTGTGCAGGCCTGTGAAATGATTACAGACGTTATTATCACAGAACATCCAGTATGTCATTATACAAAGTTACACCATTGTGACTGAATTATCTCTTTCCATTGCTCTCTCCCGCTCAGCTCCCTCTCCGGTGTCATCCATCCTCGTCATCGATGTCACCAGGCACAGTTTGTCGTTGTCGTGGCAACAGCCAGACCGGCCTAACGGGGTCATCCTGGAATACGAGGTCAAGTTCTATGAAAAGGTGAGCCGCCTGCAGGTTAATGCCGCTCGGGCAGCTGTCGGGAATGTCAATATGCGGCCCCGCTGTTTGTGTATCGCTGATGATGAAGATAGATTTCTTGTCAGCGATGAAAAGTGACCCCTCTTTTTTGTCCCCTAATCAGGATCAGAGAGAGAGGTCCTACCGCATAATTAGGACCTTCGCTCGTGGCGTGGATGTCACGGGTCTCAACCCCCTCACTGTGTACGTGTTCCATGTGCGTGCTCGCACAGCTGCCGGATACGGAGAGTTCAGCGCTCCATTCGAGTTCGCCACCAATTCAGGTATTGTGACAATAGTGTTCAGAACTTGAAGAGCATGCATGAAACTTTTATTATCATGATGAAGTTCTTACTTTCTGGTTGGTGACTTTTTTGTCCTTCCCCCGTTAGATCCCTTCCCTCTGATTGGAGAAGGAGTTAACTCAGCCTTCCTGCTGCTGTCTGTCAGCGGGGTTGGAATTTTACTGCTGATATCTGCAGCTGTCTTCATCATTAGCCGCAGGTACAAAAATGCACGCACGCACACACACACACACACAGACACACACACACACACAAACGCATTCACACACAAATACACATTTAAAAGCATCCAGACAGGCTTGCTGCCCTATATGCTTGTTAGGTCGGCTTGAAGTTTCCCATCAGTGCTGCCTCTGCCTTGACTACTGCTTTTGACCAAACTGCCTTAATGCACACAAACAACACACACACACACACAGCTCTCCTAGTTTTGTGCGGCTAAATAATGTGTGTGTGTGTGTGTTACCTGGAGCTTTTAAAAGGGATTAGAGTGGAGACAGTGATAATCCCTTTGTCCCTGACTTGTCATTACTGTCTCTTCACCAGCGCAGCTTGTGTGTCAGCTTCCCCTGGCGTGCACAGTCACGCACAGTAGCGTGTGCGAGTGCATGAACGTGCACAAACACACGCACACACACAAACACACACCTGCTCACCCACAAAGGTGTTTTTGACAGTTTCTTTGTTTAATGGAAAACACCTTTTATCTTGTGCTACCTGAGGCGGCGCCCCTCCTCCCTCTCTGCCTTAAATGCTTTCATCTGCTCGCTCGCTGTCTCTCCCCCGCAGCCCGTGGCTCCTCTGTTCTCATTCATTTCATTGAGGTGAACCCTGGAAAAACCAATGAATGAATGTGCGCCGCTGCAGGAAAAGAAACCAAATTAAAAGCGGTGCGACGCACAGTGAACGTCCCTGTATCAGATCAGCTAACTGTAAAAAAAATCTCAACAAAAACATGAAGTGAAGAGAAAGTGACAGGGATGCTCTTGCTTGTCATTTCTGTCTGTGTGTGTTCAATGTCCATCATTTCTTATGTCTCATCAGGAGGAGCAAGTACAGCAAAACAAGGCAGGACTCAGAGGAGGAGAAACATCTTAACCCAGGTAGACACACTGCACACACACACACACATACACACTGTCAAAACAACAGAGAGACAGATGGATGCTCTTTTTCTCCTCCTTCTCTCTACACACACTGCCAATAACATTTACATAACATATGCAGCAGTTACACAACTCATATTTGTCACCCTCCTCTGCACACCTTCCTCTCCTCCCTCGCTTCCTCCCCTCCATCGCAGGGGTGAAGATCTACGTGGACCCGTTCACCTATGAGGACCCCGATCAGGCCATCCACGAGTTTGCCAAGGAGATTGATGTTAGCAGTATTCACATTGAGAGGGTTATTGGCATGGGTAAGCCTGATAATATCGCTTGCACACACTCATACAAACCCACACACACACACATGCCGACTTGGCGCTGACTTTGCTGTTTGCTCTGTGTGTGTAGGAGAGTTTGGGGAGGTGTGCAGCGGCCGGCTGCGTGTGCAGGGAAAGAGGGAGATCTACGTGGCCATCAAGAGTCTGAAGGCGGGCTACACTGACAAACAGAGGAGGGACTTCCTGTCCGAGGCGTCCATCATGGGACAGTTTGACCATCCCAACATCATCAGGCTGGAGGGCGTCATCACCAGATGTGAGTGGTAGTTGTGTGTTGATAATAACTTAATGTGCAGGTTTGAATTCAGCCTAATGTTTCAAACTCTTTTACCCCCTTAGGCAAGCCATTGATGATCATCACAGAGTACATGGAGAACGGATCCCTGGATGCCTTTCTTCGCGTAAGCGCAGTTTATTATTCCGTCTTTTTCTGTTAGATAAATATCGTGAAAAATATTTGAAAAATGTACTGAAAAATGTAAAGAAATGTCTCTGTCGTTTAAACATTTCAGAAACATGACGGCCAGTTCACGGTGATCCAGCTGGTCGGCATGCTGCGCGGTATCGCCTCCGGTATGAAGTACCTGTCAGACATGAGCTACGTTCACAGAGACCTGGCAGCTCGGAACATCCTGGTCAACAGCAACCTGGTGTGTAAGGTGTCGGACTTTGGCCTGAGTCGGGTTCTGGAGGACGACCCAGAGGCTGCCTACACTACAAGGGTGAGACACACAGAATTAATAACCTTAAACTAATGTGGGCATATGCTGTACATGTTCATTAATTTAATATTTACATGCCATCATGTCTTTCATTCACAAATGTTTTTTTTAAATGATGGAATCAACAAATTCCCTCAGTCACTGACCCCGTTATGACTTATGCTGCTGTTGTAGGAGGCCACTGGGACTTACCTTTCCCCTGGAGGGAAGATCCCCATCAGGTGGACGGCCCCAGAGGCTATAGCGTTCAGGAAGTTCACCACAGCCAGCGATGTGTGGAGTTACGGTATCGTCATGTGGGAGGTGGTCTCATATGGAGAGAGACCCTACTGGGACATGAACAACCAGGATGTGAGTAATCTTTATATAGTCCAACCTATGAGACCACTCACTTACAAAAGAGTGAGCTAGTTCCTGAAATGAAATGTTTACTTAAACGTACGATCAAATGAAACCGCTGGATCACCTGCATTGTTATTACCTCCACCTGTTTGTTTATTAGTTGGTTTGCATGTTTGTTTGTGAACAAGATTACACAAAATCTACCGGACGGATGCTACGAAACTTGGTGGACGGATGCAGTATGGGTCAGAAAAGAGCTCATCAAATGTTTTAACATTACAAGATAGAGCATTTTCACTGACTTCCCAGGGAATCATTCATGGATCATGATGAAAATGATCAGGCACATTTATGGGACCGATTTCTTTAAATGTGTGCAATTTGGTGCAGCTTGATTGAATTGAGGGGGACTTTTGGGCCTTGGTGGTGGTTTGCCATTATAGTAATTAATCAAACTATGGTCAAAATGGTTCATTGCTTAAAAAACACGTGCCCACATGTATAATACTTTAAGTAATGAATATTACACTCAGACAACTTTCAGCTTCATTTTAATTTCCAAATCTGTTTCATACAAAATCAATCATGCATCTGTATGATTCTCTGTTGTTGAGACTTGCATTAATTAAAAGCAGTGAGGTTGATGAGTTAAATATTATCAGAAGTGAAAGGGTAGATTATCAAAAAATAATAAAGTCATGTTGTTAAGTTTCTTTTCAAGTTTCCTGTCTAAACAACAGTTAATAGCTCTGGATTCAGTGACAAACATTAACATTAACATCAGTCACAGTTCTCCCATTATTTAATTAAAATTTCCCTATAAATAATCTATTTGCTCCCACTTTCTAGAGAAGTCAAATTAAACCTTTACTTTTTCACAGTCCTCAAGTTGGATTTAAATGAGTATCTTTATCAGATGGATGAATGAAACCGGCAGCCCGTCTTTAGGATATTTTTAGAGACGACTTCTGGAGAAAATAAGCTGCCCTCTGTGTGACGTGCTGTTTTCTGACCCTGTGTCTTGAACCTCTGCAAATTTTGCCTTTGAATCATCCGAACAGCAGAAATAATTTTTTGACAAGTAATTGCTGCTTAGAATTATCCCTCAGCGACGCTCACGCACACTTTATAAATTTAGTGGTGATTTAGTTCTGAAGAGTTTCGGAGAGTTTGAGAGAAAAATGCTGTTTCAAAGCGAATTTGCAATCACTTTGCGATCAAAGCTTGTTAAGTTTGAGGAGGTCAAAGAGACCAGTCTGGCATATGGACATTTTCAAACATAATTGATTTCATCTTCTCAGCTTATGCAGTTTCAGAGAAATTTCCTGATGAGACATTTTCTCCAGCATATTTTTGATTTCTTTTTATATAGCACCAAATTAGTACACACTGAGCTGCACTTCACTTTCTCTTAAATCTTGTTTCAGTGAAACTCTGATGTTTTGATTTACCTCACAACCAACTATAAGTATGTGTAAGCATCTTTTAACCTACTTTTACATGTAACTCCTCAGGTGTGATCCAGTTACATCCACAGCAGTGCTTTATGTGGTATTTCCATTTTAGACTTGACCAAAGGTGCATTATTTCTGAGTGTGTTATTGATGTAAAGTATGGGCCCACAATGCATTGCACACAAGAGATACAGGAGCTGCTCAAAGCTGCACATTTATTAGAATAAATTGCAGATGGCGATGAGACAGCTCTGGAAAGATCTGTGAAAACCAAAAAATAATGAAACTTTAAAAAATATATATTTTTCTCTTCTTTTTATTTATTCAGCAGTTGTGTTTTAAAGCATTTTTAATGACATATTCATCTTTTCTCATATAAAAATCTCAAAGTGGTTTTGAATTGATTTATTCATATGATAACTGCAAGAAGCACGATGCTGTCACAATGTGGTGTGTGTTGTGCACTATTACAATGGGATTGGGAAGAACTGCCATGTGAAATAGAAGAGAACCTTCAAGAGGAAATCCATGCAAAGTTCAGTTTGTAGTGCAAACACCCTCAAATAAAACACTATATTGCTAAACATCAGCATGTTAGCATTGTCATCATGAGAATGCTGGCACAGCAGCATTAGCATTTAGCCCAAAGCACCATGTTGCCCATGCACAACCTCATAAAGCTGTAGTTTCTTTGGTCTTGATTTTGTAACTCTTTCCTTTGGATTCACCCTGATAAAAACATCCATCCTCCACCTCTATCTGTCCTGTAGGTGATTAAAGCGATAGAGGAGGGCTACCGGCTGCCTGCTCCCATGGACTGTCCCGTGGTGTTGCACCAGCTCATGCTGGACTGCTGGGAGAGAGACCGAGCAGAGCGACCCACCTTCAGCCAGATACTCAACATGCTGGATAAACTCATCCGTAACCCCGGGACTCTGCGTCGGACAGGAGGGGACAGGTGTGTACACGCAGGCACAGACATGTACAGCAGTATGCAGAGACCAATACATGTATATTTATATAGGGACACTTAAACTGTACTCACACCCTCACCGACATGTTTTCACCCCCATCGGTTTGAACCTATACTCAACACTATTTCACCTTGATATCATACTTCTATTCATAAACTTTGCCTCCACCAACCTGCCTCCTCTCCTCTTCCTCTGCGTTTACAGACCTACACCCACCATGCTGGAGTCAGGGATGGCTTCAGAGGTGTGTGTGTCAGTGGTGCCCGAGGTGTGTGTGTCGGAGTGGTCGGTATGTGAGTGGCTGCAGTCCGTCGGGTTGGAGAGGTACACAGACACACTGGCAGCAGCAGGATACACCAGCATTGACAGTCTTCTGGCTCTCACACACCAGTAAGTGTACCCTCATGTGAGAAATGGATTAAAGTGAGAGTCGTTTTTTAATCATCACATTTCTTACTGCCAAAAAAGAAACTCAAAGCAGAATCTCATTTCTACCTTTGCGCCGCAATCACACTCAAAACCGAAAAACTAAACTGAAGAATTGACGCAGAATGGATGAAATCCATTTCGTCCTCATAATAACATTAACACTGCCTGCACTGTAGCATTAAACTACACACAGTAAAGTCCCTTTTCCACTGGTCAGAAACCGACTAACATCTGGGTTTCGTCTGCAATGGGAACGGACACAGTCAGCATTCACTCCCAGGTCAAATGAGTATGCAGTCGACATTAGTTTTATCGGCTGTCTCAGTCTAGACACATGTCCCCACACTTTGTCTGCGCAACCTTACAAAGTGCATTGAACTTCCTGGCATTGGCCTCTAAAAAGCCATGAACGTTTGTGAACTAATTATTTTTTACATCTTGGCAACAACGTGCATCAGGGATTTCTTGTCTTTGGATTGTGCAACATGCGACACTAGCAAGACAGCGAGGTGAGAGAGCTTCTCAGTTTCCTGTGCGTTGGTGACACTGAACATGCCTTTTATATGTTGGTTTACCCATTTTAAAAAAACATACACCTTTAGAGGTTTGACAGTGGGATATGTAATGGCCTCAATATTCTGACAATGAAAGAGCTAGTTATTTGTCATATACGTGTTCTGGGCACACGTGAAGGTAGAGTGATGAGTCAGCCGTCACAGAAATGTGTGAAATATGGTCCCAACCGAACCATTTTGGACGGACTCACCTTGAAGGAAATTCATGGCATTGCTCTCAGTTGTACACACGAAGGCCGAAGTAGCTGTGGGAAGACTAAACTGAGCGGGAGGAGAAATATTCCAGACACTTCTCTTATCTCCACACACCTGGCCAGCGGCAGGTTTGTTTGTTGGATTGTCGACATCACAATGTAAAAACAATTCCAACATCAGAAAGTTGTGTGTTTGATGAGTCAGTGTTTGATGATCCAGCAAGTTTTGGGCAACATATTTCTCCACCACAATGAATCTGGCTCTTAAAAGTGTTATGTGAATCTACATTGGAACTGTATTCTCATGTTACTCAGCATGCTCAGGGACGTGGTTTCTAATATTAACTTCCTGTGTTACCACTCTCTTGTATGTGTTTAAATAGCTCTGAAAGACAACAGTGGTTTACAGCCATTCAATTAAATTTTATTTATATAGCGCCAAATCACCTCCATTAAAATCTCAATCTTGAAGTAATTTAGATAGTAAGAGATCTTAAGAGAAACCTCAACAGATCCCACAATGAGCACCAGTGGAGAGAAACAACTCCCTTCTAACAGGAAGAAGCTTGACGGGAAGCACAATGGCAGAACCTATATCAGGCTGTGGCTGCACAGACAACTTGGTATTATGGTTATAGTTTAATTGTTATACAGGGTTGGCTTTTAATAGAGGAGTGGAGGTTAAACAGTGGTTCAGATGAGTCACTGAGCAGAAACCGAAACCCAGGAAGCTCCTGTATATCTAGGGAAACATTTAAATCTCTTTTCATCAACATGTCTGAAAAATAAATGGAATATCGGTTGTGGTTGTTGTGTTACATGAAAATGATGAGGACAAGAAGAACTAAAATTATCCCCTTATGGGTGTCTCAGCCAGCCAGTTACATTACAGCTAATATGGTGATAATGTCTTCTTCTTTTCTCGAGTTATGGTTTTAAGTAAAAGCCAGAAAGGTGTTTCTGCAGAACATTGTGATGTTAAAGGGAAATTGACCTTTGTCACAACTTCACCATTTTATCCAATTAAACATCACGATATGATGAGATTTGATACGATGCGATACTTTACGTTAGATACGATACAATACGACACGACACAATAGGACGCAGTCTTCGTGGGACAGTGAAGGCCGAACCAAACTGAGACACGGTCTGGTCTACAGAGGCTTTCCATGATCTGCGTCACCAGCTCATCCAGCTCTAATTGCTGTTGCCCGAGCAAAAGAGGTGAAGACAGGTAGTTCGTTTTTCCCGGATGAAAGGAAGCATTTGAAGGAGCCTTTGAAAAGTGACAGCCAAGTAGCGCCTCTGTGATGCAATCTGTCTTCAAATGCAGCCTCTGAAGGAATCAGCCCCTGAACGGAGACACAGCTTCCATGTTCTCGTGGCCATAAATATATTTTATGAAGTCACAGTGACCTTGACCTTTGGCCTTTGACAACTAAAATCTATGTATTTCATCAATGTGCCCAAGCAAATGTTTGTGCCAAATGAAGAAATTCCTTGTAGGTGTTTCTTAAATATCACATTCATGAAAATAGGTAAACATACAACTTCATTATTCCTCCAGCTGTCATTGTTGAGGCATAAAATCCTGCACTGCCTCATCCTTTAGAGAAGACAAATCGTAGCTTTATGTGTCTGAATGAGTATCTTTGTCTTTGCACCCACAGGGAGATGGACAGACTGGGAATAATCACACCATCACACCAGGACAGACTAATTGCCAGTGTGCAACAAGAAATGCTGTCTCAGATGCAGCACATGCAACACACAATGGTTCCCGTCTGAACCGCAGAACGGATACAGACCTGTTTCGAGAAGAATTTCATTTACCTCATTCATGCACTTTAGAGGGACCTTTCACCAGAGGAAGTACAAGGAGTGGATTGAAGTGAAAAAAATCCGAAGTGAGAAGAAGAAAACGAGAAGAGAAAAGCAGCACTTTTGTGAACTTCCAGCCTGTGGAGTTTTCTAAAAATAAAATAAAAAAAACATAGACGCGGCCACAGATAATATTGAGCTACTGAGAGCTTAGACTGAAGCCTCATCCTCTTATCCAACTCTGTTTTTCATTCTTTTATGATCCGTTTCGTGAAGGCTGATATGTGATGGTGTGCATAAGCAGAATGGCTTCCAACTTTTTTATTTCGCTGCTTTGGGCTTGACTTGAATAAAAATGTGTTTCGTGTTTGCTCACATGTCTGCGTGAGTGTGTGTGTGCGTGTGTGTGTGTGTGTGTGTGTGTGTGTAGCGTGAAATCCACACAACATGGAAACTCCCTCGTCAAGGCGCCAGCTATCTTTGAATATTCTGAATATGCAAAGTTACCAGAGAGAATGAGGGAGGAGCCAGACAGAATGTACCATTACAAGCTCTTACTAGTTTCATGCTGGAGGATCCTACTAACAAACTATGTGATTTGCTTGTGTTTTTTTATTCATTTCTTGTTTTACCTGTATGAATTATTATTTCTGTTGAATTAGTCCTTTAGATTAGTGTGAGGTCTATCTGTGTCTATGTTCATGTCTCTTGTTTGATGCTAAGAATTAGCTACATGAAGCATTTTGTTTATTTATGGTATTTTTTTAATCTAGTTTGTACATTGTATAATAGATACACTGAGGAGATATTGTAATGATCACCATATTGCATCGCAATAAATGCCAAAATCTATGTATGCAGGGTTTCCCTTTGTTTGAACACAACATTTGCATTCTAATGTATTTAATGGACACCATATATTATAATTAGTCCGAGAATCGAGTGGATCTTCAAGCGCTTAACGTTTGTCATTTCTGAGTTTGGCAGAAGAAAATGTCCTCTGTGAAAGTTGGGACTTAGTCAGAGATTCCTGTAACAAGGAAAACAACTCCAGAAGAACACCCAGTGTGTGTTGTGCATGTGTGTGTGCATGTGTGTGAGTGTGAAAGAGGACAAACACACACAGAGGGAAAGAAGAATAGGAGAGAGAAAAACTGAGGGGGAGAACGGCAGCTTGAATTAAAAGGAGAGAATATTAAGAGTGGGCTGTCACTGCGAGTGTCTGTATGGCATCATGTTTTTTGTCGACTAAATTGGGCTGAGTTTGCAGCACAAACTTGTCAAATCAGCAAACATCTGTCTCACACAGCACCACCATATACACACATTTACACAAACACTGGGGAGTTGATTGGAGGAAGCCTTTGATATATAAAGGAAGAGAAGATGCGATCTCGATTCTGGCAAAAATGTCAATGTTTTTCCAGCCTAATGAGAGTTGCCTGCAAACACACACACACACACAACGCACAAGTGAATGCACAGCGCTCATACACATACACACACACATATACACACACACACCACCCCCTTCCTCCCTCCCAATACATCCAAATTACACAGAGCAAACAAAATGCTGATGGTGGTTAATGAGGCAGATGCATCTGAGTAAGTGGAAGAGAGACAGAGGGAAAGAGTCGACTGGGCTTGGGGGCAATGAAACTTGAAAGCTTCTGTCAAATAATGAGACACTGACACCATCAGCAGGTTGCCTTTTGTGATGATGCCTCACACACACTAAAGTCTACTGGAAAAGAAAAAAAAAAACATCTGTTTCTGTAGGAAGTACTTTAAGGGCTAAAACACGTAGGGAATTCCGAAACTGAGAAACAAAATATTGACTGTTTCGGCTTCATATGTGGTCTAACCCTAATAACACGCAAGGGACACAAACAGAAAAAAACGAAACAATAAGAAAATGTGATTTGCGCAGCAGAATTTATACGTTATGTCCTGCTTGCCCAGACGCCATTCCTCATTTTCCTGTTATTGCGAATGCGCCTGTGCCAGACAACTTCCTACTGAGTTGTTCGTATGTGAAAGGCAAACTCTGGGAAATGTCCAGACCTATCAAGACATAGGCTCTGCACAACTCAGTAGGACGTTGTCTGGCATCGGTCCCCAGAGGATAACTCCAACTGACTGTTCCCTGGCTTTGCATGTGGAGTCACCATGAGTCCAACATTTTTTGCTTTTTAGTAAACGTCTTGTTAACTATTTGGTCAAAAACAGAACTTGTCCAATATTTTGTTTTTTGACCTGCAAAACAGGAAACACAAATTAACATTCTTGGCCCCAAAAAATGTTGCTGGGTTCAAACCTGACACATATACTTCCACACATGGGCTAATTCCAGAGGAAAAACAAATATATGCACAAACAGAAGTACTCGGAAGAATAATTTTGCTATCTCGGTACAAATGTTCTCATCAGCCTCTGCTTATTAGCAAATGTTAGTATGCGAAACTAGAATGGATTTCTATCTTTGTTTTCAAGAGTCATTGAGGTTATATCCATTGTCATGGTGACATTGGATGATGACATTAGCATTTAGCTCAAATCACAAAAACATGTAGACTGAAAAGATTCAGACACAGATACAGATTTTCTCCCTGTGGCGCATCGGGTTTGTTTACCAAAGCTCTGCCGTGCTGCAGGCTTTAATGAATGTTAGATTCTGTAATGTAAAGAGCAAAGAGCTCTGATACCCTCCATTTAGCAGCAGCACATTTTCACATCCAGACACTTGTGATATAATCCTCGACTCGGCGTCACAAATGGACAAGCCATTTGCATTCATCCCCACAGAACGAGGCCTGTAGGTGTTCCAAATCGTGACAAAGGAGATCGATCATAGGGATAAAAACGACACAGTTTAAGGCGGAATCCACATTGGCCGATGGTAGAGTGAGCAGTAGTAATTTAACCCTAAATGACACTCTTGTTCTATTGAGGAGGGCAGATCAAATCAAATCTTTCTGTCTCTGTGTCTCAGTGGGAGGAGATTGTGGGTTTTTGTCCCCAGATAAGTGAGAGTATAGAGCCGGCTAATCCTGCCCGCTCTTCCATGTGGGAGTGGCAGTGGGGAGTCTTTGCTGCGCGGCCAGCCGGAATCTAATGGCTGTGAGATTGAGCTTTATACACGGGCACGCTCACTCACACACAGCCGCAAACACACAACACAAAGTCCAGATTTGTTTCAGGATTAAAGGCATCACCTCAGCGACTGACATTATGCCACAGGCATTCCCACGGTAACCCCGATGAGATTGTCTGCGTGTGTGTGGTTGTGTGTATGTGAGGCTGTATGTGTGTGATGCTGCAGATGAGAAATACATAGAGGGAAGTAGGAGGAGAGCATTGGAAAATTAGAAGAGGCATATCTGCACACACACACACACACACACACACACACACACACACACACACACACACACACACACACACACACACACACACACACACACACACACTTCGTCCCACTGGAGAAGCAGCTGCACAAGTTGGCAGGCCATGTCCCTCTCATTATGCTGGCCAGTCACTCGTGTCCTGGCTCTCTCTCCCCTGCTGCTGCTGCTGCTGCTGGACAGGTAGCATCTGACACACATTAGCCTGCTATTAATGACTTTCGCTGCAGCCATTATCGCACACTTAGGGAGAAACATCCCCAGGGGGCCATTTTTGCAGTGACATGCATTATATATTCAAAAAACTTCTCAAAGGTCTGCAAGCAAAGCAATGTTTTGGTAAAACGAGACTTGGTTCAATTTCACTGAAAGCTTTTTCAGAGCCACACTCGTATGATCTGACAAGTCCTTCCGTTTCTCATCTTTATGCGTGTGCAATTAAGTCCAGGAGTTTCGCTAGCTGGTCTCAGAGGTGACTCGAGGAATGTGAGTGGGTGTGGCCCACGGACCTCCCACATCAAATTGATTGTTTACCCGTGAGCCCCAAGGGAATACCACTGTGATTAACATTAATCCTACAAGTCTGTGCACAAACAACAGGAATACCATCTCAAGATGGCCAACAGCAGGTGTTCAAAAGCCTCTCGTCACTGACGTTAACGTTGTGTCCAGATTCAGGCTCGAGTTGGTCTATACACTATTATTCAATACAGAGGTCACGGTCAGTTGACATGTTCCCATTATTATTATTTATTTCCAATCACGCCGTGGCCATCGAGCATAGGAATCTGTTTTTGTATTTCATGTCACAACAGAGATGAACCTTTGTTAACTTGCTTTACAGATTATTATAGTTATTATTATTCTAACTTGTCTTCATTAGACACAAATCAGACACACGCTCGCTAAGAAGATTAGAACAAGGAACCAGTCGTCCATAGCTACGTAAACAGGTTTAATAAGGAAATATAAGATATGAGGATTTATATCACAATAGAAACTCTACTTGTCAGTTGTAAGTCCAATATTCACTTCTAACTTTGACTCTGTTTTCACAAACTCTGACTCTTTTGCTCCACATTATTCACCAGCCAGTCGCAATCTTTGTTTAGTAGGGAGAAGGTGGAGAAGACTTTGATTCATCCGAACTTCTATGCTAAAACCATTGCAGCGCCACAAACAAAGTTATTGAGACGTGTGAGACTGAAACGAAATTAAACAGTTTGCAAACAGTGAACTTAAAAACGCTGAGACACTTCACAGAGCTGGTTTGTGGGTTTGTCACTGCAGGGGACATCTTTCATATTATAGGTGGCAGTTTCACCTTCTCCAAAGTGGAGCAGCTTCAAACAGGTTTAGTACCTTTTTCTGGTTATTGCAATGTCTGCATTTTAACACAAAGCATAGTCTTCTCTCAAACCTTTCGTTGAAAAGAACATTTCAAAGAAAATTCTAGAGTTAACTTTGTAACTTCTGGTGTTTATAAACTAAGTTCTGTAACTTACTACGACATGATTGTGTTAAAGGATCTTTCAACCTCTGCTCATTGGCTGGTTTCTGATGATGTCATATGAGCCAAATATAAGACACATGTCCATAGACATCCCGTATCTGTTAAATCCATTGACTTATAATGATAGACAACATGACAGCTCCCAAGAGTGAAGCCAAAATGTCTTAATCGCCCCCCTGGTGGTTGGCTGCAGCAAAGGTCATAAACCCCGCCTCCACCATATTAGTGGATGGGGCAAACTTCTAAAACTGACCCGATGAACATCCAACCAACTCCACTGAATTAGACCAAGGTATATCAGACACAAACATGTGAAAGTACCAGTGCCACACAGAGAAAAACACCATTACTGCTGTTTGGAGTGAAACTCAATCTCCTCTCACTGTGTAAGCAGAGATGTGCTCCTGTGTGTTTAGTGCATTCATCCTTGTCATTCAATTTCAATATTTAGTCGAACCTCCACGACTCTGTCAGCCTCCAGGTTTGATGAACTTCTACAAAAGCACCGGGGCTGCATTTATTTTCCATTCCAGCAGAAAGTGAAGTGAGCGAAAGCCCCGTGAGCGAGAGCGAGGCCGATTGAAATGAGAGATGGCAAGAGGGGGAAAAAGGGAAAGTTTTGTCCTTCATCAGCCCTCCATTCCTCTCTCCCTCCATTTCATTAAGGATGGATAGATGATCAATAGGAGAGAAGCGGTAGAGGGGGATTAGGATTAGAAATCGATGGCTTTGTTTTCTTCGGCCTGCCAAAGATAAACACTGCCTTAAGACACTGACAGGGCAGCACAGAGACTTTCATGGCTTTTCATCTGCGTGTGAGAGGGCATGACATTCGCTGTGTGTGGACAGACAGACATCTGTTTGCAGCTTCTCATGCTGAGTTAAAAAGAGAGGCTTCGATCCCTTCATGAGATTGGGCAGGTGGGGGATGGGCACTGATCCAATTTAGAAGTCGTCTTCGACAGCGAGATCCACGCGAGACCCTGCTTTCTATTTTTTTGTCTTCTTGCTCAGTACGCTGCAGTGCCGGAGTGGTTGAAGTGCACACGTTGAACTGTGCGTGGGAGCTGCAGGTTGTGTGTGTGTGACGGATCAGAGATTGACTGCTAGTTCACACCAAGTCACTGATTCAAGACTGTCTGAGAATAGCTGGGGATGACTGATGAAGAGGTGGCGTCGTAATAGGCTCGCCGCAAAGAGGAGTGATGCTCCTAAAAGCTCCTGGTGGGCTGTAAGGAGCGAGGCAAGGCATTCTGGGTAGGTGAGGCTACACCTCCCACACAGAGATTCAAAAACATGCCCCCTGCTTTGATCTCTCTCTCTCTCTCTCACTCACTCACTCCCCTTCTATCTCTCTTTTCACACACACACACACACACACACACACACACACACACACACACACACACACACACACACACACACACACACACACACACACACACACACACACACACACTTTTGTCTCTCTATAGTTGGGAGGACACTCATTGACATAATTCATTCCCTAGCCTCTTACCCTAACCTTAACCATCACAACTAAATGCCTAACCCTAACCTAAACCTTATTCTAACCCTAAAACCAAGGCTTGACCCACAAACAACCCTTAGAATTTGTGAGGACCAGCCAAAATGTCCTAAGAAAGTCGAAATGTCCTCACATTGATGGTATTGAACCAAAATTTGCCCTAAAATATATATAGACATTAAGTTCCTGGAGATTTATTCTAACCTTAACCATAGTTACTACTTCCCTTACCTTAACCCTTACCTTAAACTAAACCTAACCTTAAAAACAGGTCTTCACCTTAAAATTTAATGACTCACAGTATTGGGACTTGATTTTTGTCCCCATAATTCAGAAAAGTTTAGGCTGTGGCTGAGGTAGAGCGGTCATCCTCTAACCAGAAGGTCGGCGGTTTGATCCCAGTCTTCCCCATTTAGCATGCCAAGGTTTGTTTGGGCAAGATACTGAACCCCAAAATTGCCCCAGAGAAAGTGCTGTATGAAAGTGTGTGGGTGAACGGCAAAAACTGCTTTGAAGTGCTCATCAAGGCTAGAAAAGCCATTTACCATTAGGCTACAAGTCCCCAGTATGTGACTCTGTTAGTTAGGTCCCCACAACATGAGTAATACCTGGACCACACACACACACAGGCACACACACACACACACACACACACACACACACACACACACACACACACACACACACACACACACACACCCTGCCCTGTTTGTTGTGGCTTTCGCCCCTCGCCCCTTTGAAAGAACAAAGACATTTGTGTATGTTTCCTGAAGATGAAAGCTCGGCTCTGTGACGCCTCATTTCACCTCAGCTACAGATGCTTTATAATTTTTTTGTAAATTCATCGAATCTTTTTACAATGGGCACTCTGTCCTTGTAGTCATTTGTATCTCTTATTCTCTGTGTGTGTGTGTGTGTGTGTGTGTGTGTGTGTGTGTGTGTGTGTGTGTGTGTGTGTGTGTGTGTGTGTTTTTAATGATAATCATGATGATATTGTCTCTATTCTAAGTCACAGGTGTCTGATGACCGATCCCAGCCTGCACTTGGCGGACACAGCTGGGGGGAGGAGCCGCAGCAGCACAAAGACATGAATCAGATGTGCATGAGTTTGGACCCTGTGAAAAACAACCAGAGCAGCCTCAAGTGGACGCCGGCTGATAATACAAACTCCGCTCGGAGAGGGTCCTGTGCCCATCCCATATTTTGGTTATTGTCAACAAATCCTGTGAAAAGACAAAAACCAACAATGTGTTTTAGTACTTATATAACCAGCTTCACAGCCCCACGCCTTTTGGATATGCCCACGTGTAAATATTTGAAAAAAATCAGAAAAATGGCTAAATATTGTCAGTAAGAAACAGGCCACTGTTATCAAACATCATTCTAAGAGGAGTAAATATTTTTTGTGAGACTATTTTATTCCTGCGATTAATACCTAATTGGGGCTCTCGTGGCAGTGGGACAGTGTATGTGTTGGATTGATTCAAAGATAAACCAGACACTGGTTTGTGTTAGACAACTGTGCAGGGCCGCGGCACTGAGAACAGGCTTCTTTAATAATTCTCTTTGCCTCAATCCATCAGTTTCACCAATGAACTGGTGAAGGAGAAACTTCACGTATGTGAAGACAGAGAGCAAAATGTGTGTGTGTGTGTGTGTGTGTGTGTGTGTGTGTGTGTGTGTGTGTGTGTGTGTGTGTGTGTGTGTGAAGTTCTAATAGGGTAAAAGTAGGGAGAGGGACAATTTCATTTCAGGACAATTAGACAGGCGGCTACTGATACATTCCACATTCCATCCTGACCTGACATGACTGACACTGAGTCACACTGAGTGGTGTTCACAACTCTGTCCAACACGTAACCCACACACACACGTACACACAACAATGTGAATCCCCACGTGTATGTGCAACATAGTGAACACACACCACTCACTGTAATGTTTTCTTGGCAAGTTTTCATGTTTTCCCTTTTATGTATGTGAGTATATATAGAGGGAGAGAGAGAGAGAGAGAGAGAGAGAGAGAGAGGGAGAGAGAGAGAGAGGGAGCTAACATCCCCTTGGGCTGCTGTGGTTGAAGCCATATTGATCCTTAACTTTTTTATTTCAGTTTATTTTAAGCAGTAAAGCATCTGTAGATATAGAAAAAGAAAAGAAAAACGTCCAGCTCCGGTAAAACAATCAAGATTTCATCTCGTTATGTTTGTTTGTGTTAAAATGTCAGTGTGATTTGGAGGGTGAGCCTTTAATCTGTTATGATCCATCAAGAACACACTAAAGTGAATTATGGCATTCAGGCAGCTGGCATACGTCTTTGTGCAATTTCATTTTACAGTGCAACTAAGGTTTTTGAATTTTCCAGTAGTGCAACATGGGATTCAATCATAGACTGAATATAAAGGATTCAATTTAATATGAGGCAGGGCTGAGAAATGTATCGTGTGGGACGTTATGGTGCCATCTAGTGGCTGATTATGCAAATAAAACCCTGATGCTTGCTTTGTGCGTCTGATCATAATAAGAAAACACTCAAATCTACTGATAATTATTTTTTACACAATATAATCTTTAATTTCTTTTACACTGCACAGAGGGCCTGTACTGAATGGACACTGAAAAGGGCCACTGTCTGGGCCCCTTAGCAGCGAGAGGTCTGAAATTTTGGATGAGCTCTCCCCTGCGGCTTCCACTTAGTTGCCACTCGGCCCGGTTTTCAAAAGTTCTGCAAGATTACAGTTCCAAAGATGATGCAGAGCCAGTTGATCCTAAAATCCACAGGTGCAGTTCGGACCCGAACCATGCAGGAGACTGAATTCGCAGCAGAGCTTAAGCCCGGCCCCAGGATGTGCATGAAAAAATCTGGTGGCTCTACCTCAACCAAGTAAAAAAACACCTCTAAGAATTTTGTCTCAGCTGCTGACTGCACAGAGGGCCTGTACTTAATGGACGCTGAAAATGGCCACTGTCTGGGCCTGCTTGTAGAGAGGTCTGAAATTTTGGATGAGCTCTCCCCCTGCGGCCCTTGGTTGCTCAGGCCCGGTTTTCAAAGTTCTGCCAGTTACAGTTCCAGATGATCTGAGGCCAGTTGATCCTAGAAATCCACACAGGTACAGTTCGGACCCGAACCATGCAGGGCCCCAGATTACCAGCAGAGCTTAAGCCCGGCCCCAGGATGTGCATGAAATCTGGTGGCTCTACCTCAGCCAAGTAAAAAAACACCTCTAAATTTTGTCTCAGCTGCTGACTGCACAGAGGCCTGTACTGAATGGACACTGAAAAGGGGCCACTGTCTGGGCCCCTTACCAGCGAGAGGTCCCAGGCACCCGGATGAGCTCTCGCTACTGGAAGGCCCTTGTTGGCTCAGCCGGTTTCAAAGTTCTGCCAGTTACAGGTCCCAGATGATGCCAGAGGCCTGTTGATCCTGAAATCCACACAGGTGCAGTTCGGGCCCCGAAACATGCAGGGGCCCCAGATTCGCAGCAGAGCTTAGCCCCAGCCCCAGGATGTACATGAAATCTGGTGAAACCTACCTCAGCTTGATAAAAAAACACCTCTAACGTTTGTCTCAGCTGCTGACTGCACAGAGGGCCTGCTGAATGGGCACTGAAAGGGCCACTGTCTGAGGCCCATAGCTGTGAGGAGGTCACCGGCATTTGGATGAGCTCTCCTCGCGACCCTTGGTTGCTCAACCCGGTTTCAAAAGTTCTGCAAGTGACAGTTCCAAGATGATGCCAAGTCCAGTTGATCCTGAAATCCACACAGGTGCAGATTGGGCCCGAACCGCCCAGGGACCCCAGATTCGCAGCAGAGCTTAAGCCCGGCACCCAGGATGTGCATAAAATCTGGCTCTACCTCAGCAAGTAAAAAAACACACCTCTAACTTTTGTGTCAGCTGCTGACTGCACAGGCAGCCTGTACTGAATGGACATTGAAAAGGACACTGTCATGAACACAAGGCAGCCAGGAGATCTAAATTTTGGATGAGCTCTCCCCTGCTGCCCTTGGTGGCTCAGCCCGGTTTTCAAAGTTCTGCCAGTTACAGTTCAGATGATGCAGAGTCCAGTTGATCCTGAAATCCACACAGGTGCAGTTTTGGGCCAGACACTTAGGACCCCATATTATGGGAAGCAGCCATTTTGGAGGTGCATAAAATCTAGTGGCTCTACCTCAGCAAGTAAAAAACACCTCTAACTTTTGTGTCAGCTGCTGACTGCACAGGCAGCCTGTACTGAATGGACACTGAAAAGGGCCACTGTCTGGGCCCCTTGGCGAGGTCTGAAATTTTTGGATGAGCTCTCCCCTGCTGCCCTTGGTGGCTCATTAGTTTCAAGTTCTGCAGTCACAAGGTCAGATGCCAGAGGCCAGTTGATCCTGAAATCCACACAGAGTGCAGTTAGGGCCCGAACCATGCAGGGAGCCCCAGATTCGCAGCAGAGATTAAGCACGGCCCCAGGATGTGCATGAAAATCTGGGTGGCTCTACCTCAACCAGAAGTAAAAAAACACCTCTAACTTTTGTGTCAGCTGCTGACTGCACAGGCAGCCTGTACTGAATGGACACTGAAAAGGGCCACTGTCTGGGCCCCTTAGCAGCGAGAGGTCTGAAATTTTGGATGAGCTCTCCCCTGCTGCCCTTGGTGGCTCAGCCCGGTTTTCAAGTTCTGCAGTTACAGGTCAAGATGATGCCAGAGGCCAGTTGATCCTGAAATCACACAGGTGCAGTTCGGGCCCCGAACCATGCAGGAACCCCAGATTCTGCAGCAGAGATTAAGCCACGGCCCCAGGATGTGCATGAAAAATCTGGTAGCTCTACCTCAGCAGAAGTAAGAAAGCCTCTATTTTGTCTCAGCTGCTGACTGCACACACAGGGCCTGTACTGAATGGACATGAAAGGGCCACTGTCTGGGCCCCTTAGCAGCGAGAGAGGTCTGAAATTTTGGATGAGCTCTCCCTGCCCTTGGTGGCTCAGCCGGTTTTCCAAAAGTTCTGCCAGGTTACAGTTCCAAAGATGATGCCAGAGTCCAGTTGTCCTGAAATCCCACACAGGTGCAGTTTGGGCCCGAACCACCCAGAGGACCCCAGATTCGCAGCCCAGGCTTAAGCCCTGCACCCAGGATGTGCATGAAAAATCATTTTAGCTCTACCTCAACCAGAAGTAAAACACCTCTAACTTTTGTCTCTCAGCTGCTGACTGCACAGAGGGCCTGTACTGAATGGACACTGAAAGGGCCACTGTCTGGGCCCCCTTAGCAGCGAGAGGTCTGAAATTTTGGATGAGCTCTCCTGCGGCCCTTGGTTGCTCAGCCCGGTATTCAAAGAGTTCTGCCGAGTTACAGTTCCAAAGATGATGCCAAGCCAGTTGATCCTGAAATCCCACACAGAGTGCAGTTCGGACCCCGAACCATCACAGGGAGCCCCAGATTCGCAGCAGAGCTTAAGCCAGCCCCAGGATGTGCATGAAAAATCACGGTGGCTCTACCTCAGCAGAAGTAAAAAACACCTCTAAATTTTGTCTCAGCTGCTGACTGCACTTGAAGGAGCCTGTACTTAATGGACACTGAAAATGGCCACTGTCTGGGCCCCTTAGCAGAGGTCTGAAGGCCACCCCAGGTGAGCTCCCTCCCCTGGGCCCTTGGTTCCGGCCCGGTTTTCAAAGTTCTGCCAGTTACAGTTCGAAGATGATGCCAGAGGCCAGTTGATCCTGAAATCCACACAGGTGCAGTTCGGGCCCCGAGAGCATGCAGGAACCCAGATTAAAGCAGCAGAGCTTAAGCCCGGCCCCCAGGATGTGCATGAAAATCTAATTTGGCTCTACCTCAACCAGTAAAAAAACACCTCTAACTTTTGTGTCAGCTGCTGACTGCACAGGCAGCCTGTACTGAATGGACATTGAAAAGGGCCACTGTCTGGGCCCCTGAGCAGCGAGAGGTCTAAAATTTTGGATGAGCTCTCCCCTGCTGCCCTTGGTGGCTCAGCCCGGTTTTCAAGTTCTGCCAGTTACAGTTCCAAAGATGATGCCAGAGTCCAGTTGATCCTGAAATCCACACAGGTGCAGTTTGGGCCCGAACCACCCAGGGACCCCCATATTCGCAGGAGAGCTTAAGCCCGGCTGGGAGGTGCATAAAAAATCTGGTGGCTCTACCTCAACAGTAAAAAACACCTCGCTTTTGTGTCAGCTGCTGACTGCACGGGCAGCCTGTACTGAATGGACACTGAAAAGGGCCACTGTCTGGGCCTGCTTGTGAGAGGTCTGAAATTTTGGATGAGCTCTCCCCTGCTGCCATGGTGGCTCAGCCCGGTTTTCAAAGTTCTACCAGTTACAGGTCAAAGATGATGCACCAGAGGCAGTTGATCCTGAAATCACACAGGTGCAGTTGGACCCGAACCATGCAAGGGGCCCAGATTCGCAGCAGAGGGTCGCTTGACCCCAGGATGTGTGAAAAATCTGGTGGCTCTACCTCAACCAGAAGTAAAAAACACCTCTAACTTTTGTCTCAGCTGCTGACTGCTGAGGCCTGTACTGAATGGACCTGAAAAAGGGCCACTGTCTGGGCCCTTAGCAGCAGAGGTCAGAATTTTGGATGACTCTCCCCTGCTGCCCTTGGTGGCTCAGCCCGGTTTCAAAGTTCTGCCAGTTACAGGTCAAAGATGCCAGAGGCCAGTTGATCCTGAAATCCACACAGGTGCAGTTGAACCCCGAGAACCATGCAGGGGCCCCAGATTCGCAGCAGAGATTAAGCACGGCCCCAGGATGTGCATGAAAAATCTGGTGGCTCTACCTCAACCAAGTAAAAAACACCTCTAACTTTTTGTCTCAGCTGCTTTGACTGCACAGAGGGGCCTGCTGAATGGACACTGAAAGGGCCACTGTCTGGGCCTGTAGCGAGAATATAATTTTGGATGAGCTCCCCTGCTGCCTTGGTGAGGCTCAGCCGATTTCAAGTTCTGCCAATTACAGTTCCAAAGATGATGCCAGAAGTCAGTTGATCTGAAATCCCACACAGGTGCAGTTTGGGCCCAGACACCCAGGGACCCCAGATTCGCAGCAGAGCTTAAGCCCTGCACAGGATGTGCATGAAAAAATCTGGTGGCTCTACCTCAACCAGATAAAAAAACACCTCTAACTTTTATCTCAGCTGCTGACTGCACAGAGGCCTGTACTGAATGGACACTGAAAAGGGCCACTGTCTGGGCCCTTAGCAGCGGAAGGAGTCCTGAAATTTTGGATGAGCTCTCCTGCTGCCCTTGGTGGCTCAGCCCGGTTTTTCAAAGTTCTGCCAGTTACAGTTCCAAGATGATGCAGAGTCCAGTTGATCCTGGAAATCCACACAGGTGCAGTTTGGGCCCCAGACCACCCAGGACCCCAGGTCGCAGCAGAGCAAGCCACCACCCAGGATGTGCATGAAAAAATCTGGTGGCTCTACCTCAGCAAGTAAAAAACACCTCTTTTATCTCAGCTGCTAGCTGCACAAGCCTGTACTGAATGGACACTGAGGGCCACTGTCTGGGCCTAGCATGAGAGGTCAATTTTGGATGAGCTCCCTGCGGCCCTTGGTTGCTTGCTCAGCCCGGTATTCAAAGTTTTGCCAGTTACAGTTCCAAAGATGATGCCAGAGGCCAGTTGATCTGAAATCCACACAGGTGCAGTTCGGGCCCGAACCATGCAGGGACCCCAGATTCACAGCAGAGCTTAAGCCCGGCCCCCAGGATGTGCATGAAAAATCTGGTGGCTCTACCTCAACCAGAAGTAAAAAAACACCTCTAAATTTTATCTCAGCTGCTGACTGCACAGAGGGCCTGTACTGAATGGACACTGAAAAGGGCCACTGTCTGGGCCCCTTAGCAGCGAGAGGTCTGAGGTTTGGATGAGCTCTCCCCTGCTGCCTTGGTGGCTCAGCCGATTTCAAAGTTCTGCCAGTTACAGTTCCAAAGATAGTGCCAGAGTCAGTTGATCCTGAAATCCACACAGGTGCAGTTTGGGCCCCGAACCACCCAGGGACCCCAGATTCGCAGCAGGCCCAAGCCCTGCACCCAGGATGTGCATGAAAAATCACGGTGGCTCTACCTCAACCAGAAGTAAAAACACCTCTAACTTTATCTCAGCTGCTGACTGCACAGGGCCTGTACTGAATGGACACTGAAAGGGCCGCTGTCACCCAGGCCCCTGTAGCGAGAGGTCTGAAATTTTGGATGAGCTCTCCCCTGCGGCCCTTGGTTGCTCAGCCCGGTATTCAAAGTTCTGCCAGTTACAGTTCAAGATGATGCCAGAGGCCAGTTGATCCTGAAATCCACACAGGTGCAGTTCGGGCCCCGAACCATGCAGGGACCCCAGATTCACAGCAGAGCTTAAGCCCCGGCACCCAGGAGGTGCATGAAAATCTGGTGGCTCTACCTCAGCCAGAAGTAAAAAACACCTCTAACACGTTTGTCTCAGCTGCTGACTGCACAGACAGCCTGTGCTGAATGGACATTGAAAAGGGCCACTGTCTGGGCCCATAGCAGCGAGTCTGAAGGCTGGATGAGCTCTCCCTGCGGCCCTTGGTGGCTCAGCCCTGTTTTCAAAGTTCTGCAGTTACAGGTCCAAAGATGATGCCAGAGGCCAGTTGATCCTGAAATCACACAGGTGCCCAATTTGAAACCACCCAAGGGACTATATTCGCAGCAGAGCTTAAGCAGCACCCAGGATGTGCATAAAAATCTGGTGGCTCTACCTCAACAAGTAAACACCTCTAACTTTTGTCAGCTGCTGACTGCACAGGCCAGCCTGTACTGGATGGACACTGAAAAGGGCCACTGTCCTGGGCCTTAGCGGCGGAGGTCTGAAATTTTGGATGAGCTCTCCCGTGCGCCTTGGTGGCTCAGCCCGGTTTTCAAAAGTTCTGCAATTACAGTTCAAAGATGATGCCAGAGTCCAGTTAATGTCCTGAAATCACACAGGTGCAGTTCGGGCCCAGACACGCGGGACAGATTACATATGCCAGAGCTTAATCCCGGCACCAGGATGTGCATAAAAAAATCTGGTGGCTCTACCTCAGCCAGAAGTAAAAGCACCTCTACTTTTGGCCATCAGCTGCTGACTGCACAGGCAGCCTGTTCTGAATGGACACTGAAAAGGGCCACTGTCCTGGGCCTTAGCGAGAGGTCTGAAATTTTGGATGAGCTCTCCCCTGCTGCCCTTGGTGGCTCAGCCCGGTTTACAAAGTTCTGCAGTTACAGGTCCAAGGTGATGCAGAGGAGCCAGTTGATCCTGAAATCCACAGGTGCAGTTCGGGCCCGAACCATGCAGAGACCCCAGATTGCCCAACCCAGAGCTTAAGCCTGGCCCCCAGGATGTGCATGAAAAATCTGGTGGCTCTACCTCAACCAGAAGTAAAAAAACACCTCTAACTTTTGTCTCAGCTGCTTTGACTGCACAGAGGGCCTGTACTGAATGGACACTGAAAGGGCCACTGTCTGGGCCCTTAGCAGCGAGAGGTCTGAAAATTTTGGATGAGCTCTCCCTGCGGCCCTTGGTTGCTCAGCCCTGGGTTTTCAAAGTTCTGCCAGTTACTGTTCCAAAGATGATGCCAGAGTCCAGTTAATCCTGAAATCCACACAGGTGCAGATTGGGCCCGAACCGCAGGACGCCAGATTCGCAGCAGAGCTTAAGCTACCAGGATGTGCAAGAAAAATCTGATGGCTCTATCAATGAGTAAACACCTCTAACTTTTGTCTCAGCTGCCTGACTGCTGAGGCCTGTACTGAATGGACATTGAAAAGGGCCACTGTCTGGACCCTTAACTGGCAGAGGGTCTGAAAATTTTGGATGAGCTCTCCCCTGCGGCCCTTGGTGGCTCAGCCCGGTTTTCAGGTTCTCCAGTTACAGGTCCAAAAGATGATGCCCAGAGGCCAGTTGATCCTAGAAATCCACACAGGTGCAGTTCGGGCCCGAACCACAGGAGCCCAGATTCGCAGCAGAGCTTAAGCCCGGCACCCAGGATGTGCATAAAAACTCTGGTGGCTCTACCTCAACCAGAAGTAAGCTTACACTCTAACTTTTGTGTCAGCTGCTGACTGCACAGGCAGCCTGTACTGAATGGACATTGAAAGGGCCACTGTCTGGAGCCCCCTTAGCAGCGTGAGGTCTGAAATTTTGGATGAAATCTCCCCTGCTGCCCTTGGTGGCTCAGCCCGGTTTTCAAAGTTCTGCCAGTTACAGTTCAAAGATGATGCCAGAGTCAGTTGATCCTAGAAATCACACAGGGTGCAGTTTGAATTTGAACCACCAGGGACCCCATATTGCTTGTAGGCTTCGCCCGGCTTCCAGGAGGTGCCTGGGTCAGGTGGCTCTACCTCAACCCAGAAGTAAAAAAACACCTCTAACTTTTGTCTCAGCTGCTGACTGCACAGGGCCAGTACTGAATGTGGTTTTAAGAAAGGGCCACTGTCTGGGCCCCTTGTGAAGGTCTGAAATTTTGGATGAGCTCTCCTGCGGCCATTGGTGCCTCAGCCGGTTTCAAAAGTTCTGCCAGTTACAGGTCCCAAAGATGATGCCAGAGGCCAGTTGATCCTGAAATCCACACAGGTGCAGTTGGGCCCGGCGAACCACGCAGGGGCCCCAGATTCGCAGCAGAGCTTAAGCCCGGCACCCAGGAGGTGCATGAAAAATCTGGTGGCTCTACCTCAGCCAGAAGTAAAAAAAACACCTCTAACTTTTGTCTCAGCTGCTGACTGCACAGACAGCCTGTACTGAATGGACATTGAAAAGGGCCACTGTCTGGGCCTGTGACGGAAGATCTGAAATTTTGGATGAGCTCTCCCTACGGCCATGGTGGCTCAGCCCGGTTTCCAAAGTTCTGCCAGTTACAGGTCCAGGTGCCAGTTAAGACCCCGAACCATGCAGGGGCCCCAGATTAAATAAACAAACAACCATTTTGGGATGTACATAAAAAATCGGGTAGCTCTACCTCAGCAGAAGTAAAAAACACCTCTAACTTTTGTGTCAGCTGCTGACTGCACAGGCAGCCTGTACTGAATGGACACTGAAAAGGGCCACTGTCTGGGCCCCTTAGCGAGAGGTCTGAAATTTTGGATGAGCTCTCCCCTGCAGCCCTTGGTTGCTCTAGCCAGTTTTCAAAGTTCTGCAGTTACAGTTCCAAAGATGATGCCAGAGTCCAGTTGATCCTGAAATCCACACAGGTGCAGATTGGGCCCCGGCACCAGGGACCCCAGATTCGCAGCAGAGCTTAAGCCCTGCACCCAGGATGTGCATGAAAAATCTGGTGGCTCTACCTCAACCAGAAGTAAAAAAACACCTCTAACTTTTGTCTCAGCTGCTGACTGCACAGAGGGCCTGTACTGAATGGACACTGAAAAGGGCCACTGTCTGGGCCTTAGCAGCGAGAGGTCTGAAATTTTGGATGAGCTCTCCCCCTGTGGCCCAGCGGTTTGCTCAGCCGGTTTTCAAAGTTCTGCCAGTTACAGTTCCAAGATGATGCCAGAGTCCAGTTGATCTGAAATCCACACAGGTGCAGTTCGGGCCCGAACCACGCGAGACCCCAAGTCATAGCAAACAAACCGGCACCCAGGATGTGCATACAAAATCTGGTGGCTCTACCTTCAGCCAAGTAAAAACACCTCTAACTTTTGTGTGGCTGCTGACTGCACAGGCAGCTATATGAATGAATTTTCTGAAAAGTGCCCATAAATATGACCCCTTAGCCGTGATGAGGTCTGGGAAATTTTGGATGAAGCTCTCGCATGGTGGCTCAGCCCGGTTTCCCAAAGTTCTGCAGTTACAGTTCCAAAGATGATGCAGAGTCCAGTTGATCCTGAAATCACACAGGTGCAGTTTGGGCCCAGACCACCCAGGGGGACCCCATAACCATGGCAGGCTTCAGCCCGGCCTTAGGAGGTGCATAGAAAATCTCAGTGAAACCTACCTCAGCCAAGAAGTAAAAACACCTCTAACGCATCTCAGCTGCTTGTGCACAGACAGCCTGCTGAATGGACATTGAAAAGGGCCACTGTCTGGGCCCCTTAGCAGCGAAGGTCTAGAAGTGCAGATGTAAGAGCTCTCCCCTCGGCCCTTGGTAGCTCAGCCCGGTTTTAAAAGTTCTGCCAGTTACAGGTCAGGTGTGATCCGAGACCCGAACCATCACAGGGGCCCCAGATTCGCAACAGAGCTTAAGCCGGCACCCAGGATGTGCATAAAAAATCTGGTGGCTCTACCTCAACCAGAAGTAAAAAACACCTCTAACTTTTGTGTCAGCTGCTGACTGCACAGGCAGCCTGTACTGGGATGGACATGAAAGGCTGCTGTCTGGGCCCCTTAACTTGTGAGAGGTCTGAAATTTTGGATGAGCTCTCCCCTGCAGCCCTTGGTTGCTCAGCCCGGTTTTCAAAGTTCTGCCAGTTACAGTTCCAAAGATGATGCCAGAGTCCAGTTAATCCTGGGGAAAATCACACAGGTGCAGATTGGGCCCAGACCACCCAGGGACCCCAGATTCGCAGCAGAGCTTAAGCCCTACACCCAGGATGTGTGCATAGAAAAATCTGTTGCTCTACCTCAGCCAGAAGTAAAAAAGCACCTCTAACTTTTGTCTCAGCTGCTGACTGCACAGGGAGCCTGTACTGAATGGACACTGAAAAGGGCCACTGTCTGGGCCCCTTAGCAGAGTCTGAAATTTGGATGAGCTCCCTGTGGCCTAACAGTTTGCTCAACCAGTTTTCTGGTTCTGCCAGTTAGTTCAAAGATGATCACCAGAGTCAGTTGATCCTGGAATCCACACAGGTGCAGTTAGACCCGAACCACACCAGGGAGCCCCCAGATTCGCAACAGAGCTTAAACCCGGCACCCAAGATGTGCATAACAAAATCTGGTGGCTCTACCTCAACAAGTAAAAAAACACCTCTAACTTTTGTCAGCTGCTGACTGCACAGGCAGCCTATACTGAATGGACACGGAGAAAAGTGCCTGTCTGTGAGCCCCTTAGCAGCGAGAGGTCTGAAATTTTTGGATGAGCTCTCCCCTGCAGCCCTTGGTAGGCTCAGCCCGGTTTTCAAAGTTCTGCCAGTTACAGGTACAAGGATGATGCAGAGGCCAGTTGATCCTGGGAAATCACACAGGTGCAGTTTGGGCCCCGAACCATGCAGGGACCACCAAATTGCCAACCAGAGCTAATCCAGCCTTGGGATGTGCATAAAAAATCGGGTGGCTCTACCTCAGCCAAGTAAAAAAACACCTCTAACTTTTGTGTCGGCTGCTGACTGCACAGGCAGCCTGTACTGAATGGACACTGAAAGGGCCACTGTCTGGGCATAGCAGCGGAAGGTCTGAAATTTTGGATGAGCTCTCCTACGGCCCTTGGTTGCTCAGCCCGGTTTCAAGTTCTGCCAGTTACAGTTCCCAGGCTGATGCTGAAGTCAATTGATCTGAAATCCACACAGGTGCAGGTGATTAGTTTGAGAACCACCCAGGGACCCCAGATTCGCAGCAGAGCTTAAGCCCTACACCCAGGATATTCATGAAAATCTGGTGGCTCCACCTCAACCAGAAGTAAACACCTCTAACTTTTGTCTCAGCTGCTGACTGCACAGAAGGCCTGTGAATGGACACTGAAAGGGCCACTGTCTGGGCCATGGCGGAGGTCTGAGAATTTTGGATGGAAGCTCTCCCTGTGGCCCTTGGTTTTGCTCAGCCCGGTTTTCAAAGTTCTACCAGTTACAGTTCCAAAATGATATGAAGTCCAGTTGATCCTGAAAATCACAGGTGCAGTTAGACCCGAACCACGCAGGGGCCCCAGATTGCTGCAACAGAGCTTAGACCCGGCACCACAGATGTACATAACAAAATCTGAGTAGCTCTACCTCAACCAAGTAAAAAACACCTCTTTTGTGTCAGCTGCTGACCTGCCTGAGCAGCCTATACTGAATGGACACGGAAAAGTGCCACTGTCTGGGCCCTTAGCATGTGAGAGATGAAATTTTGGATGAGCTCTCCCTGCAGCCCTTGGTGGCTCAGCCGGTTTTCAAAAGTTCTGCCAGTTACAGGTACAAGGATGATACCAAAGGCAGATTGATCCTGAAATCACACAGGTGCAGAGTTTGAGATCGAACCATGCAGGAACCCCATATTCGCAGCAGAGCTTAAGCCGGCACCCAGGATGTGCATAAAAAATCTGGTGGCTCTACCTCAACCAGAAGTAAAAAAACACCTCTAACTTTTGTGTCAGCTGCTGACTGCACAGGCAGCCTGTACTGAATGGACACTGAAAAGGGCCACTGTCTGGGCCCCTTAGCAGCGAGAGGTCTGAAATTTTGGATGAGCTCTCCCCTGCGGCCCTTGGTGGCTCAGCCCGGTTTTCAAAGTTCTGCCAGTTACAGGTCCAAAGATGATGCCAGAGGCCAGTTGATCCTGAAATCCACACTCTTCAATCCAGCACAAATATCCCTACTTTCATTTTCCTTTTTCTTTGTCCTCTCTACTTCATTCTTATTCTTTTTATTTCTCTCTTTTCACACGCAGTTCAGTTTTGAATTACCAAAGATAATTTAAACTCAAACTTCCCATGCTCCGAAAAGTCATCCTCTCTATTTTAAACCTATTTTCTCAAATAGGTTGTCTCAGCAATTGTGAACCCGACTCTTATTTTATAAATTTAAACTCTGGTTTGTTCAGCAGAATACGAAATTTGGAAAATAAAGTTCTGCTTATATGGGAAAAGAACTTAAAAGTCTCTTAATTTAATTTTTTAACCAAATCGTTTCTATCTCTTAAAAATTTATTTTAAGATTTATTATGAGGTTGTTTATTTTTCCTTTTACTATTAGCCTTTAAAACCCAATTATACCCCAAATATATTTAAACATATACTCACCTTTTTCTCCAGTTTGAGGATTCTCAGATTCCTCTCTTTTTCTTTTCTCCTCTTTCTCAGCTGAAATCCTCAGCTTAAATACTCAGTTTAGTTTCATCAAATTCTACATGTTTCTTCTTTCACAGTCACACATATCCATCAACAAAAATTTGTTAAGTTTTAGTTTATTAGTGTTTTAGTGTTAGTAACCTTAAACCTTCAACCAACACCAAAATGCTTTTAACCTTCAACCAACCTTCAAAAAATGCTTTTGTAAGGAACAATAAAACCCATCTCCGATATAATGTTGTCTATTGTAATTACCTCTTGTAATTCCTGATCACTTGGCAAATTTCTCAATTATTGTTCCTACGTTTTTGATTCCTTAATACATTTTAAATACTCTGCCTGATATAATGCCTTAGAGAAATCTCATATCCACACTTCTCTTTAGCACCTCGCATGCAGGTATAAAATGTACTGGAATTATCAGATTTTCAACAGATTGCTGTACTGAGACGATCCGGACCTGGCCTTGGTCCTTCCGTCCCAGCTACACCTCTATTGCAAAATAATAATAATATTACTATATATTAATAATAACTACTAGTCATGAGCCCGACATCAGAGCCCAATCTTATTTATAATATTTTTGACCTTTTCCTAAAGATCGAAACGAAGCTTCATGGATCCTACACCGATTTCCAAAACCTAGCCATGCAGACACGTCTGTCCCTCAATACAATGAATGAGTGAATCTCTTTTTCCTGGATCTTTTCCTAAAGATCATAACATTGGACCTTTTCCTAAAGGTCATAACATCTGTGGATCTTTTCCTAATAGATCATAACATTGGACCTTTTCCTAAAGATCATAACATTTTAATTTTACTTACCCGAAAGACAATGCTTGTTTTCCAAACCAGGTCCGTTGGATCACCTCAGTGAGTGCACTCCTGGCTCTCAAGCATTCGGCCCTCATTTTGTTGAGGTATGAGTCCCAGATTTTCCTCAGCATTGATATCCAGAGTGTCTGCTCACACGAGTGATCCTGCCGACAACGCCAAAATTGTGGTGGCAGTTTCTGTAGAATAATGATACTCTATTGTATAATAATACACACATAACATTGTCTCTCGGAAAGTTCAACCAAAACACCTGCAGGTGGGCTCACCCCACACAGCCACCTAGTGTGACGTGTATAGAATGAGCACAGAGCACAGGAGAATCACTTCACTTATACAATCAGAAGCCCCTCGCGAGGAGCCAAAAGGTATTCTTCAGTCTCTTGATGTCTGACCAGGTTGGGCAGAGTTCCTGTCTCAGATCTCCGTCTCAGACCCCTGGTGTGCCTTTCTGGTGTGAGACAATCTGTCTCCGAGATCCCCAATCTAGATTTACAACATCAAAGACTCCAGTCCTGTATACAATGCAGAGTTCCCCTCACCCATCTCTATCAGACACACTAAGTAACACCCCTGCAGTGAAGCATTTGCTAAGACACACATGTGGGGGTCATAAACACTTCCTTCTGCAACTTTTGTAAGTCACAGAAACACATTTGTTATCTACTTCTTCTAAATACATATCTGTTCTTCTATTAAACATTACACAAATGCAAAATCTGCCATTACAGGAGAAAACTAAAAAGACAGAATGGCCCTTTACTCCTCAACAGGAAAAGGAGGGGCGAGGGAGATGATAAATGGGACACACCTGTGAGCCAGAGAGAAGAGGGAAATTCAAACAAAGGCAGCATGGAGTGGAAGCATGTGAAGTGAGAGCAAATGTAGGAAGGAGATCATAAAAAAGATAAACTAGTTTCTGGAAAGCATGATCCCAGAACCCGCTGGATTTATTTCACAATCGTCCTGGACCATGAGGCAAGAAAGCTGATCCCTGGAGCCTGAAGTGGATTTAAAAACCATCTAACCTGCTCGGATTGGAACGTGATTCCCTCTTTCCTGGATGAACCAAACAAGCTAAGTATCCCTATTGAAACTCTCCTGGCTTCACCGAATTCCCTTGGCCTCTAGAAACTTCACCCTCATCTTCCCTCTACGTGGAGATTAAAGGACCGCCATTAAGAACACACATTTCCCTCACTTTACTTTTTCATTGGACCCTAACTCCCCTCTCCAACAACCACACACCCACACACACACACATATATCCCTCTTTACAAATCGAATTATGAACTGAATGGCATATTATATACAAACGGTTTTGTTCCTGAACACTCTCTCCACACACACTCACACTTGATCTGAACTCGACCTATACTCATCATGAACTCTTAATGGAAGCTTCTTTCATATGTTCATTTGATGGACGGTTAATTGTTCTTATTTGGAAATGAATTTGTTTGCATTGATTACTGGATATTTTGGTCAATATGAGTTCTGTCTGTTTATCAATTATACCTTTTGATTTGATTGTTAACTTGATTGAATAATTCAATGGCATATATATTGATTAACCGAATTGATTGTTTGTGGTTTCTTTTTCTTTGATGCCTTTTGTAGTTAGGTAAATAAGCTATCTGGGTTAACTCTCTTACCGGGAGATATTAACATTTTGACAGGTGAAGAAGCCCTGTCTGGTGCCCAACTCTTTAATTTTTTTAATTTAGAAAAACCTACGCTACAACCTTGTTGAGAATGTCAGCAAACTATACAAGGAAACATTGTCATGTGGAAAAGAGATACATATGGGGTTATATTACAGACAATTTATGGATATTTATATATGTATATTCCTAAATCTTTTGTAATAGACAAGAGACCATTTCTTTTAAAGGAGTAAGGGCTTAAGAGGCATAAATAAAAACACCAAGAAATGAGGATATATTGAATATCTTTTTATTAGTTTTCTGTTTTTAAGTGTTTAATTCTCAAAGAAACAGAAATAATCAAGAAAAGAGTTTGGAGAAGCACAATGAGGAGAAAAATCTACTGATGGCGCTGGATCTTTATGGTGGTGTCACAAGCAGATCTTTGAAGACAGAGACAATATATTTGTCCAGTGTTGGGTCTTCCATTTCCAATTCAAACAGCACACTTACAACACCATGCCACTTTTTGCAGATTTTTTTGAAAACGGCTTTGTCAAGGTGTTTCATCATTTTTGGGGTGATCTCAAAATCTTCATCCTTGATTTCGACCCATATGTTTTCGAGTAGACGCTCGATGATGGTGTTTGGTGATCTGAGAGTGTTCGACAACTTTGCTTTAGCAAAGATCCTCGAAACCAGCTTCAGAACAATTATCCTGATGGGTAATTTCCTTCCTTCCACTGTTGGTTCTTGCTCTTCTCTGTATTCTTCATTGAATTCAGGAGTGGACTCCTCTG